>NC_056751.1:641207060-641412060 GCF_019279795.1 Protopterus annectens
CTTATAGTGTCGTCTATAGTGCCTCGGCTGTTGCCTTTACAGAGTAAAAAACATATCCATTAATACATCCACATTATATACTCTCTTAACATTTCATACTCCAATAATTCAATTAAACAATTAAGTAAAACTGCTCATAATTACTAATAAAACAATCAATTTATAAAACCATGCCAATTGCACTCTTTGTTAAGCCCCCTGGGCTGCAAAGTTTCATATTTCATGATAAGAATAGCTTCTTTTTTCCTTAAAATGTGTTTTAATAAATTTTCATTACCATACTGGTGTTCTACTTGTTCGAAAACTGTAACTTTCATTTCCTTAATAATCCCCCCATGTTCCAAGTGAAAATGTTCTGCTACTGGACTCATCATTTTTTTGTTTTTTACATCCCTGATGTGTTCCTTTACTCTCTCTGCTAAAATTCTTTTAGTCTCCCCTATATAATTCTTACCACATGAACATTTAATCAAATAAATTACACCCCTACTCAAACAGGAATATACTCCCATGGTGTTAAAACTTTTATCTCCTATTTTTACTGCCTCATTTGTTATATACTGGCATACTGAACATTTTCCACATGGAAACGTTCCCTTTTTAATAATAACATTTCCTATTTTTTGTGTTGGTCTTCTATATCTACCCCGAACTAAAAAATCTTTTAAACTGCGTCACCTCCGAAAGGAGACACTGAGTTCTACATCCATTAATGAAGGCACTTCCCTTCTAACTTGTTTCCAAAAACTTTTTACTATTTCATTCATTCTGTTAGAAAAAACAGTATATTTGGTAACAAAAAACATTTTAGAATTTTCTTTCTTTCTATTTATTATTTCAAAATTGTTATTCTTAACAATTCCCTTACTCGGTATACCTTTTTTATCATTTTCATATAACTTCACATAAGTTGATTTAACCTCTTCTGAATTATAACCTCTCTCTATGAAGTTATACACTATATTTTTAGCTTCGATTTGTGCGTCTTTGACATCACTACATAGTCTTTTAATTCTCAACATTTCTCCAAAAGGTATAGACTTTACAGTGTGTTCTGGATGACAGCTAGTGGCATGTAACATCCTATTTATTTGATTAAACTTCCTGTGTATCATAGTGTAGATCTTTTTACCTATTTGTCCTTTCAAAGAGATATCTAAATAATTGATTTCTATACCTATCTGAATTCCATCAAATTTGATTTCATAATTATTATTATTTAAATAGTCCACAAATTCATGAGACAGATTTTTTCCCCCTTTACAGATAAAAATCAACAGTAACTAACAGTATGGGTTAGTGAACAATATAGGCAACCCTTTTATTACTCAGAGAACACTCTCCACCCATGTATCATACACAAACACATCTGTCTAGGCAACAACTACTATATCAGTAGTTCCCCTGCATATTGCCTCCCAGATAGTAACCACGGTGTGATAGCAGTGGACTGCATGCCTGTTGACTACAACAGTGCCACTGACATCAGAAAGTACTTTGATATGTTACATCTCCTGAGTGTGTGTTATCCAGAAAGTAAAAGTACATGGCACACTGTTCCATCCCCTCAGTAGGCAAATAAATGTGTACAGTGACCCTTTTGCCATGTTCCCCACTGGATGCCTGCAACAACTGTAGAGTTTGCAAATGTACCCCACAAAGGGAATACCATGCCTTATACACATGCCCTGTATGGATAGATGCCACTACCTCCACTGAATACCCATATCATGCTGTCAATGTAGGTTCAATTATGACCTTAGTTACGTAGCCAGGCCTCACCAAATGAGGTCAGGAATGCTACATCATGATACCAGTCTGTCCACACAACATGCCCCAGAGACATCAAGCACACTTCCACACGTCAAAGAACATGTATGTGGGACATGTGCACAACCCAGACACTGTCCATGTTACGGAATATAGCTGACATACATGGGAAGCAGTGCAGATCACTGTCCATCCACAATAGAAACCCAAATGAGTGGATGGTGAATACAATACCCACCCTTGGGGACTACTCCAGGGACTACACCCCTGAGCCACACGGGGAACTATTGCCATGTGTCCTGATGCCAAGGTATTCCCTTGGCCTAGCCTTGTAGAGCCTTCAGGCCCATTCACCTACTACATACCTGCGAAGAAATGAACCTATGGATCTCAGTACTGACAAGTGTCTGTGTGTGTGTGATTTTGAGGCCATTCACACTCAGTACACCTCCCATTGCCCTACTTTAGCATGCCTGCTGATGTCAATCACCTTGAAATAACCCTTTGGCCAAGTTTCAGCCCTATAAGCTCCATGGCACTTGTGATAACTGCGTAATAATTTAGTGTAGCAAACTAGATAGGTAGGAGTTCTGATCCTCATTCTGGCAACTGTAATAATGTGTCATGTGTGTGTGTCTTTGTTGACACCTGATTTTGTGGACATTCATACTTACTATACTTCCCTTACCCCTCCTTTAGTACTGCTGCTGATGTCACTCACCTTCAAAGATATCTTTGGACAGCTCTCCAACATGTAAGCTCCATGGCACATCAGATAACTGAGTAATACTGTAATAGCAATACAAAGTCAGGTAGGGGTTTGAAACTCAGTACTGGTAAGTGTGTGTGTGTGTGTGTGTGTGTGTGTGTGTGTGTGTGTGTGTGTGTGTGTGTGTGTGTGTGTGTGTGTGTGTGTGTGTGTGTCTGTGTGTGATCAGTATCCTGTGTTGATGTTGGGGTGATTGTGTAATGACAGGATCCATTGCAGTGTGGGTTTTGCTACATTATTATATTGAGGACCTATATGTCCCAATGTCCACATTACAAGGCCAACAGTTGTCAAAACACTGTAGAGGTTGTTGTAGACAATCCACAGCCATAAATGTCTACTGCCATGTGCAATTACTATTTGAAAGTATGTTTTAGTAAACAATATAGGCAACCATGATAATACCCAGCGATCACTCTCCACTCACGGATCATACACAAACATGCTTGGCTCTTTCGTTCTTCCTTTCTTACTTTCTCTCCGTCTTTCTCTCTCTCTCTCTCTCTCTCTCTCTCTCATGCTTTCTCTCCCTCTCTGGTAGATGTGGAAAAATACATCTGTTTGGCATAGGCAGCAGCTTGACCTTTGTAGGTAATGCTCATGATATGCTGATGGCTTGTGCACGAATTGGAGCCCCCCACTTGCTAATTGCATGTGGAACAGCTGTGGCATCATTCCTATAGCCAATTTCATGGAAACACCCTCCTATAAGTAAGCACTTCATGTGGGTGTTGGCCCTTTTCCTTCACTGTCAGCAGGACTTCATGTGGGTGTCTGACAAACAGCATCACAGAGGGTAGTTGGAAATAACTCTTACAACAAACACCGTGGAGACAGGCCAGCAAACTGGAGGGGGATGTCCCAGATATGGGAACAGAATGTAATTGTTGCTGTTCTACAGTTGAAATAATGTTGGTTTAACAGGGTTTGTGTGGATATGGCTGTTCTGCATGATTTAAAGTCTGGCATGACAGTGTTATGTGGTTGAGGAAACTTTCACCTGTAGGGCTATCTGCAGACTGGCCAGAGCTTGGAGTCTTAGATGTGGTGTGTTACTCACACATTTTCTGTCTTTAGAAATGCAGTAGTATACTCTGATGATTGCAGTCAGTAAATGGTGACATTTATGTGTGTTACTGACTTCATATCCCTCAGAAGAGATATGTCACAATAAACCCTGTTACACCAGCAATTTTCTCAGTTTATCACAGTGATATGTCAATATTGGCCCTGTGTTTGTGCCTCTGTCCCCCAAGTTTGTCATCCTTTTCCATATGTCATGCAATAAGAGGTGCATATGTACAGTATATCATTATTTACTGCCATCATTCCTGATGTCAAGTCAGTGATATATCAAAGTGCTAGATATGTTATGTATAGGAGGGACCTTATATTTGAGGACAAAACGTGGACATTCTGTTGTAGTCTGTACAATAGTGAGGTCTGTGTACTTATGGTGCTTGTTGACAGAGTGTCAGTATTGTATAGCAGTGTATTGTGAATATGTTATTTGGCCTGTGTACAGACTGGGGTAGATGTCAGTGTTCTTGATCCTGTTCTATCTGATGTTGCATGCTGCTCCAGTTTCTGATACCCTATCAGTGTGTATGTTTGTAGGGCCAGACTGAAACATGTCCCATACCACAGTCAGGCATCAGACTACACTATGAATTGGGCCAGTATGTGTAGGGTTAGTCTGTGAGTGGCAAATATGAGGATGGTTATGTTCACACAGTCCATATACTGTACTATTAATTAGGCTTACCATAATGTGACTGTGACTGTGTTGAAATTGCTTGTGGATATGCACTTTCACACTGGTGTCTGTTACTCCATGCTGTTACATGCCTGTAGGGCCTGCTATATTTTCAATTACATGTGTATCCCCCATAGGAAACTTGAGTTGTGTTGTGGTAGTCTGTCTGTAGCTTAGACACTGCTTGGTGACATGCCTAGCAGCTCAGTGTATTTACCTAGTGTGATGTTATGTCCAGATATTTGTCAGATGTACTGTTGCCTGGCCACCATATGTGTTGTGTATTTCTGAAAAAGCAGTGGGATGCTGTAAAGATGTATATCGCTAACTAATGGGAAGTATGTGGGCTTGGGACCTCTGCTCCTCCAATTAATATGTGTTAGGGCAGACAGGAGGGTGTGAATGCATCAACTGTTTGATCTAATCTAATCCAGTATTTGTGATATATCCCCATTTTCATGACTATAAACATCCCCTTTGTTAGGCTTGGTCCGCACATCTTGCACTAGGGAGTTCTGTGTATACCTCTGGACTGACCAGATTGTTTCAGACTGTCCACATTTATTGGTCATATTTCTACTGTATTCCACAGGATCATTACTGTGATTTGTGTGGTACTTCAGTATGATGATTTTATGATGTCTGTCAGTAACTGATGGCATACATGTCTGTTTCAGAAGAGCCCTTCTACACAACACGTCTACTGACACAACCTCTGCTACTGTAGCAACATTGTACATTTATAATTGCAATACTTACATTGCATTCCCTTGCACTAAGAGGTTGAGAGTTACGGTGCTGAGGTATGACTCCACTACATGTTATGGACATATGTTTTATATATATATATATATATATATATATAATTTATTTATTTATTGCATTTGTTTACTGGGAAATTCCGACAGAACACAGGTCCTTTATCAGCAAAGGCCTGGGGTGAAAAGCTCCACAGAATAACATGGTAGATGGTAAACAATAACAATCAAGGTATGCATACAGTAGAGGTGATCATGACATGGAGAAATACAGGAACAAATTAGGTACAATTGAGTAGTAAGCTCTAATTAACATTGAGAAATAAAAAGTAATACACATTGCTACAAATTTTCTAAACAGTAACTAGATAATAATAGACTAAATGATTAACTAAATCCTGGAAGAATTAACAAGCAGTGAGTAATCTTCAGTTCCATCTTATAGTGATAGAGGAAATACTCTATCTAAATCTGGGAAAGGAGTGAAGGACTGAAGGGGGGTTTATTAGTCTGGGTTTGGACAAGGACAAAGCCAGTTTGAATTTAGGTGAGATTTAAATGCAGTCTTGAAAAGAGTGCAGGAAGGAAGGGTAGTTATGGTAATGGAAAGGTTCTTCCAGAGCGTGGATATAGCATAGGAAAATAGTGCTTCACCTGCTGAGTTTTTGGCTTTGGTGACCTGGAGCAGATTTTTGTTATAGGAGCGTAGTGATCTGGAAGAGTGGTAGGGTTGGAGAATTGTATGGAGCGATGGAACTCACAGAGGGTGGTTTACTAGTTTATGAGCAAAAGTGAGTTGAGTTTGGTGTAGGAGATGAGGGAGTTCAAGCCAGTCAAGGGGTCTAAGGGTGACACAGTGGTGGCTGCGGTAAGAGGCACCAGTGGCAAATTTTGCGATTTTATTGTAGCAGGCTTTGAGATGGTGTAGGTCTGACTTTCTAAGATTTGTAGGTAGTTGTGATCTGTAGAGTAGGGTGGGGATTAGTTGGGAGTTGGCGATAGAGATTCTTGCTGGTTTGGTGAGGTATTGGCAGTTTCTATATAAGGCACCCAGCTTTTTGTGAACTTTTTTATTGTTAGTGATATGTAGGTGTCAAATTTCAGATTATTTTCTATCTGTACACCAAGTACTTTTGTGTGAACTGTTGGGGAAATTGAGGCATTATCTTTGCCTTAAATAATGAAATGTGGGGTGTTTGGGGTAGATTTGGAGGACTGGAAGATAAGGAGTTTGGTTTTATGTGGATTGAGGAAAAGCCGGGCATTAGATAGCCAGCTTTCAACTGAAGAGAAAGATTTTTAGGTGATCTGTTGGAGTTTTGTTAGAGTTGGGGCTGAGCAGATGTGTGTATGTACACACACACACACACACACACACACACACATATATATATATATATATATATATATATATATATATATATATATATATATATGTGTGTGTGTGTGTGTGTGTGTGTCTGTATATATATATATATATATATATATATATATATATATATATATATATATATATATATACATATATATATATAGATATTTATATATAGATATATATATATATATATATAGATATATAGATATATATATATATCCTTGCTATGTGTAAACATGGGTGTTGTATATATCTTCTCAGATGTATCCCATCATATTTATCTGATATGTGTATATTTGGATATAAAAACATGACTAATTCAACACTATTTTCACTAAAAAGTAGTAAACAATTGTAGTAGTCAAAGCAGTTGTTCACTACTATTCATTACATGTACTGAATAATATATTTGAAAAGGCAACAAACATTTTTACATCTCAGATTGCTTAGTGGTTAAATGCTGTGACTATAGTCTTGAGGATCCTGGTTTCATGACCTGCAAGGGCTGTTTATTTTCTTGCTAAGCAGAACAAGGACTGTTGAATACAGAGTGATTAAGACAGTTTTGAGCAGCTTTAAGTGGGTTTGCGCAATGGTAAGCAGTGCTAACATACAGTTAAATGAAAAGGTGCTTACACCGTGTAGGCTTCGCTTACCAGTGAGTAAATCTCCTTTACATTTAAGCAATGCTTACACCTGCTAAGCATAGCCCAGCCCTGGTAACCAGTGATCACATTCCAGTTTGATAAAATAGTAGGGTAATGATATCTTTATTAAGTGTATTTAATTCCTTGTACATAACATGCTTCTATGTGCTGTCATTACAGTAGCAAGGGGTGTGAGTATACTGTATGGGACACCTGAGTATACATGGCTAGTACTACAATCTTTTCTCTTTGTATGTGTTTCATGCATGGGTAGTATCCCAGGTTATATGCATTTACACTTGCATGTATTGTATCATTACGTTACTACTTTTAACAGTGCTTTTCCAAGTTAGAGTAGATTGTAGATTGTAGTACTGGAACTGTACACCCCTGCATACAAAGCTAAACTCTGAGTGCTAACTATCGTGTTCTTGGTGTTTGAGCTTTATGTTTTTTAAGTATCTCATACTGGATATTGATCTGATATGTTGATATTAACTGTAGACTACTATGTGTTTAGGGCATATCATTGAGGCATGCTGTCATGTAGTAATGGCATTCCTATCAGTGTCAGATGTTTATCTGTGAATACATTCATCCTAATGCATAACCTGCTGGTTAGCTAATTTCTGTCTGTCCTCTGTACATATGTGCAGATGTCAGGTATCCATCTTGGCTGCTTACAAGCAATCTCTGATTGACTGACACTGACATGTCTGCCCAGCTGTGTTATGAATGCCACATCTAGGAAACCCCACCCAGTATGCACCACATGCCATGGACACCTCAACCAGACTACCACAGTCAACAGAACAAGCTTGGGTACAGGTCTCTAACCCAGACACTGGCCATGTTATGCAATATATGTTGCATACATGTCCATTCGAGCACCACACTTGCACTCTGCAAGTGAAAACCAGATGATTGGCTGTTGAATTTAACTGTCACCCTGGGGATCACTCGAGTGGCATCAGTTGGTAGATGGCCTTCTGACAAATGTCAGGTGGCATGATACCAGTGTACCCAGATGCCCTACTCTTCTGATCTCTCCATGGACATTAGCCTGGTACACATCTAGGATCACCTGCACCTCTGGGCTTCAGTACTGACAAATGTGTCAGTGTGCATTGCTGAGAATAACAGTGTCTGTGTGTTTGTAAACTTGTAGTTGAAAATACTCTGTGGGCCTTCTCACCCTCTACACCCCCCTATTGCTATACTTAGAAATGGCTGCTGCTGTAATTCACATTAAATGTACCTTGTTACACTCTTCACCCTATGGGCTACCTGGATCTTGCAGTACTAGCATAACACTGTTCTACAAATGGGTAGATAGGCATGGGTTGCCCTCTGAGTCAAGTGTGTGTGTGTGTGTGTGTGTGTGTGTGTGTGTGTGTGTGTGTGTGTGTAATTGTGTCTGAGTGTGCATATTTGTGCTTATTGATGATGTTTCCTTAGATGAGTCATTTCCAATGAGGGTAGTTGTTCTGGGATGAATCAACAGGCATGGGAGTTGGGGTAGAGAGTTGACAGGGGACCTCTAAAGAACTCCCCCAGGACAGAAGCAGGATATGGCCAAGTCCTCAAGCCAGATCCTCGACTGGACCCAGTGAAAGTGGAAGTCTAGGGGGGGTAGTACACAAGGTGGTAGACTCTACATGGGTGTGTGGAGCAGGGGTCCTGAGTAGAAAATTATGTCCCAAGGGTGACCAAAAAAAGAATTACAAAAGTTTGCCATTATTTAAAGGTTCTTTGACTAATTAAAACTCCTTAGTATTATAACCACAGGAAAGACCAGTGAAAAACAGCTGTACTTTCCACCAGAATGAATTTATTAATAAAACCTTATAGTGTCGTCTCTAGCACCTCAGCTGTTGCCTTTACAGAGTAAAAAACATATCCATTAATACATCCACATTATATACTCTCTTAACATTTCATACTCCAATAATTCAATTAAACAATTAAGTAAAACTGCTCATAATTACTAATAAAACAATCAGTTTATAAAACCCTGCCAATTGCACTCTTTGTTAAGCCCCCTGGGCTGCACAGTTTCATATTTCATGATAAGAATAGCTTCTTTTTTCCTGAAAATGTGTTTTAATAAATTTTCATTACCATACTGGTGTTCTACTTGTTCGAAAACTGTAACTTTCATTTCCTTAATAATCCCCCCATGTTCCAAGTGAAAATGTTCTGCTACTGGACTCATCATTTTTTTGTTTTCTACATCCCTGATGTGTTCCTTTACTCTCTCTGCTAAACTTCTTTTAGTCTCCCCTATATAATTCTTACCACATGAACATTTAATCAAATAAATTACACCCCTACTCAAACAGGAATATACTCCCATGGTGTTAAAACTTTTATCTCCTATTTTTACTGCCTCATTTGTTATATACTGGCATACTGAACATTTTCCACATGGAAACGTTCCCTTTTTAATAATAACATTTCCTATTTTTTGTGTTGGTCTTCTATATCTACCCCGAACTAAAAAATCTTTTAAACTGCGTCCCCTCTGAAAGGAGACACTGAGTTCTATATCCATTAATGAAGGCACTTCCCTTCTAACTTGTTTCCAAAAACTTTTTACTATTTCATTCATTCTGTTAGAAAAAACAGTATATTTGGTAACAAAAAACATTTTAGAATTTTCTTTCTTTCTATTTATTATTTCAAAATTGTTATTCTTAACAATTCCCTTACTCAGTATACCTTTTTTATCATTTTCATATAACTTCACATAAGTTGATTTAACCTCTTCTGAATTATAACCTCTCTCTATGAAGTTATACACTATATTTTTAGCTTCAATTTGTGCATCTTTGACATCACTACATAGTCTTTTAATTCTCAACATTTCTCCAAAAGGTATAGACTTTACAGTATGTTCTGGATGACAGCTAGTGGCATGTAACATCCTATTTATTTGATTAAACTTCCTGTGTATCATAGTGTAGATCTTTTTACCTATTTGTCCTTTCAAAGAGATATCTAAATAATTGATTTCTATACCTATCTGAATTCCATCAAATTTGATTTCATAATTATTATTATTTAAATAGTCCACAAATTCATGAGCCCGATTTTTTCCCCCTTTACAGATAAAAATCAAATCATCTATAAAGCGAAAATACTTGAACACGTATCTATTGAAAAACTGACTTCTGTAAATATATTCATTCTCAACCAGTCCCATGAATAAGTTGGCATAAACTGGGGCAAATGCCGCTCCCATTGCTGTTCCTACTTTCTGTTTATATAACTTTCCATCAAATTCAAAAATGTTATTATTCAAACAGAAGTATAGTAATTCCATAACATATTGAATCCTAGGTGTATCCCTAAGAAAATGTTGTACAGCTTTCAGACCTAGGTGATGTGTAATGTTTGTATATAAACTGACCACATCTGCTGTAATAAAAAACATATCCTTGGTCCACTCTATTCCTCGTACTTTATCCAAAACATCATAGGAATCTCTGATATAAAATGGTAATTTCACCACCTCTGTTATTAACATTTTATGTAAAAAGCTACCCACATTATACGTAAAAGACCTAGTTGCCGAAACTATTGGTCGACCTGGAGGCTTTTGAACATTTTTGTGTAATTTTGGAACACAAAAAAACTTCGCTACTGTACTATTCTTTATATATAATTTATGTGTAATATCCTTAGCCATGAAGTAATGTAACCTTTCTCCTTTTTTTAACAAATTATATAATTCCTGTTGTGCTTTCACTAAACTTGTATAATCTATAATGCTATATATTTCTTCATTTCTTAAATGTTGTAAACACATCTCTAAATAATCAATTGAATTTATGACCACTAATTTGCCCCCTTTATCAGAGGGCTTAAATATCAAATCACAATTCTGACTCATTTTATGCAATTTAAACCACTCTTCCTTGGTCAAATTATACTTCTTATTACTTTCAACTGTTTCCTTCAGTTCCTTTTCTATAAGAAACTGTAATGCATTGCTGAAATGTTGTATACAAACATTCTTACAAGGTGGAAAAAAAATATTTTTAGTTTTAATTTTACTCAAATCAAACAAAATATAAGCATTATTTTCCACTTCTGATTCACAAGAATAGTAAAATTCCCCACTAGCAGTTGAATCACAATCACTTTCCACGGAGACAACTTGTTCTCCCTGGTTAGAAAAATATTCCCTCACATTCATTTTATGTACCAATTCTTGAATTTCCCCTTTTACCTCGTATAATCGAGGCAATACAGTAGGTATAAACTTTAAACCTTTGTCTAGAATTGTTAATTCCACATCATCAAAGATGTAACTGGACAAATTAACCACATAGTCTTTTAAATAAACTGGTTGTACCTTATTAATTAGTCCATTTACTTCTCTTGTAACGTCCTTCTCCCGGGTCTCTACCATATTCCTGTCCCTGCCAGCCTCTTTTCCTTGTGTTGTAACTGCTGTTATTTCCGCCGGAGCCCCGAAAAGTCCTACGAAAGGATTGTTCCTCTGCTGGTCTTTGTAAAGCAGGAAATTCTTGCTGAAATTCTTCTTCTTCCTCAAACGAGGACGCTCCACTTTCGCCCGACACAAAGCTCCTGTTCTTCTTTGACCCGGAAATAGTGTTGTCTTTTTTAAAGCTGACACTCCGCCTCTTAGAACGTTGATTGGATACTAGCGTGAAAGCTCTATTACTCTCATAATCACGAATGTCTCTCTGTAATTTGTTCGTCTTCCGATTTAATAATTCTTTTTCATGTATTTTCAATTTATCATTGATGTTGGTTAGAAAAGATTCTAGCACTGAATTAGAAGAACAATTTCCTCACAGAGATGTTTTGTCTCTGTCAACAATTTGTCCCTTTTAATTCTGTCCCTCTCCACAAGAATGTTAACCCATTCTAAGCTGCAGCGGTGCGCTGCAGCTATCCATCTCTCTTGAAAACGTACTTCTAACTCCTCCGATAATTCAAAGGGAGAGGAAGTATTTTTTAATGCTCTCAAGCCCCTAGGTGTTATTTCTAGCTCCAAATACCTCTGGAGACTGTTGATATTATAAAACACCGAGGCTTCCTTAAATATAGATTTTTCTAATTGAGAGCATAAATCCTGAACTGCTGGTATAGCTGATATATCTTTCTTTTTACCCACCATCGCAAAGGGATTACTAGTTATTCATTGTCGAGCATTTTCGCATTTCTTTAATGCATTTGACACTGACGTACATGGTATTTCCAAGTTACTAGTTCTTTGTCCACAATTTATACTCTCTCCTCCATCCGTTTTTGGTATACTGCCATTGCTGTTACCTTCCACTATATCATTACTAAAGTCCATGTTGACTTCTCGAAAAAACTCCTTAGTGTTACTTACAGCACTTGAAATATTTACTCACCACTCTATTCCCTTTATCTTTAGATAATTGTTAATTCTGTGTCTACCTCTCAACTTCTTTGTGTAAGAATTCTGAACAAAGCCACATATAACAGAACAACAGGTTTTGCATCAGCACCTTTTTTTCTAAGCAGTAGGAAGTATGAAACTCCAATGGCTGGTATAATTTACTGACTGCAATCCTTATTGATTTACCAGAAAATCAAAAATGCAATGAGGGACAATATAAAATTATGAGCAAAATTAGGGACATTTGAGATGTACAATTATATGAATGCTTAATAACAGATCATGTAGATTTAAAAATGGAAGACAATCTTCTGCATGCTTGCATATAAACAATTAATAAGCTATCCAATTTTGTTTGCTTTCCAGGTTTGATAACTCCTCAGACTGCTTATAGAAAAGCCTGTCATGTGGGATCAGTGGACACATTAAACTTTGGCCTTCATCACTCCATCTCTCCTCCAATGTCAGCCGAAGCACGTTGCGCTGCTCTAAAAGAAGAATTCCAGGACTACTTACGACATCGGACGCGACTCCAGCATAGCACATTGGAAGAAAATGACTGTGATGAGCAATTGGAGCAGGCCACTCTGTTTTGATTGACCAGTGAATGAACTTATTATATCTTTGTGTTACCACGGTCATCAAGGAAACAGGTGACCCATATTTTGGAAGCTAAAGACATGATATGTGTGAGTAAAATACTGGTGAGACTGCATTTCTGTTTGAAAACCAAGGGCATTATTCTGGAGTGTTCTGAGTCTGTCTTCTATTAGTTATTTAATGAAGTGGGGATAGTTAAGCTACCTTCTAATTTGTCAAGAGCTTTCCTCAACTGCATCATTAGGAAATTAACTCCAGTGTACCAGACAATGTCATGTTGACTAGATATCACTAGACTGATTTGAAGTTTGCATAACAGTATATGGCTTATGATTATGAAGCTTGTTGAATGTGTGGGTGTTTGTTATGCAGTTCCAATACCATGACATTCAGAACAGTGATGTAAAGCTCTCAGGGATTTACAGTAGATCAGATGATAACTAAACATGTACTAAAACATGAATATAAAAGCTGGGAACCTACCCCTGTAACCTTATTTACTGTACTAAAATAAATGTTTTCAAGGTTGAAGCCAGCATTATATATTTGCCCAAATTTAAACATTTCCATCACTATATGCTTGCATTGATTATTTTCAAGAATGAAGCTGAAAATGGAATAAAGCTTTCTCCAGTAACCTGCAGAAACACCACAGGATGCTCTCAGATATATCACCTACATGTTTCCTGATTGCATTAGTAATACTGGAGCCCCATTCAGTTGTATAAAATATCCAACCACTTAATGAAATTAATAGAAATGTGAATTATTTCTAGCTATGTGGTTTCCTTTACTTGTAGATGTTTGTTTTTAGATTAAGAATGAGTTACATATTCTGCCCACTAGCTGTACATTTCATTGCAAAGAAGCTGTGTGTGCAACTCATCCCAGCAGCAGATGCAAATCAGCATGTTTTGAGGGCACTTTTTCAATCTGGTATTTGTGACAACTGCTTAAGGAAAATAGGTATATTTATGATGTCACTTTTGCCAGTACGTCACATTAGCTTTCTGTACTGATTTACACAGCGGCTATCCTTTGATACTTTCCTGCTAAAAGGAAGCACCATTGTACAAAATGTGTTCCTGTATCAACAAACCCCAAATCACTCAATAATGATAATTTTTCACTGGCAGATTTTGGTTAAAGTAGCTTTTAAAATAAACCCATCAGTTTATAGTTTGCTTTCATTTTGCGAAATGGTGACACTTCAAGGTAATCAAAACTGTCAGCTGGAAGATCATATGGTCTTGTGACTGCATTACCTACCAAAGCCAAACCTACAAAAATAAAACTGAGAAATTTGTAATGTACTACAAAAGCCTGCACATTGTAAACATTTTGGTTCTTTTTAGTAGATAAACCTTGCATTTCCAGACTCTCCTTGTCACTGTCAGTCATGCTGTTTATCCTCATATGTGGGATTACCCAACCCAGATGAATTTATCTTTTATATAACAAGTCCAAAGTCTAAGTTTCAGTTTCTGCTAACTGCATCTTTTCAGTTTTTATTTATTTATTTATTGAGGTTCATATGCTGTTGACTAGGATTATTGACTCACTTTTTAGTCATCTGCTCATCTTTAGTTTAAACTTCTAACTAGCACCCAAGCAGATTTCTTTGCATAGTAAATGACTTCACTGAATCCACCTGCGCTGGTATTTTATTAAGTGGTAGCTAACCAGACCTCATGAAAGTGAGCACACCACTAGCCCCATTAAAAAAGTCTGAATCAAGCAATAATGTTGTCCATAGCAGACCACTGTTTTAGGGGCTTTGCCCCTATTATTTTAGGCTTTGTCCAGATTTCTTGGCTTAAGAGGTTAAAAAGTTTTCAGAGTTAATATACATGGTCCAGACTTTGAGAAGGCATTATAGCACTTAAAGCGAAGAACACATTAAATCAGTTTTACACACGCACGCACACACACACACACACACACACACACACACACACACACACACACACACACACACACACACAGTCAGCAGATATGGATCTGTGACCTATGTAGTGCACTTGTGCCTTATGCCTAATGCATTTTCAGCACTTGCCACGTCTACAGTATGAGAAGTCTGAGATAAATATGCAGTCGAGGAAGGCACCTTTTAGCTTGTTGACCTAGAGATTTCTCGTACAACTTTTGTTCAATGTAAGGCATTATATGTGGAATGTCTAACTGTACACAGCAATACACTCTCAGTTTAAATCTCAGTTAATATTCTTTTTGAAGGCGTAACATCAGTATATTTTTTCCATTTATCTGCTTTGCATTTGTTAGAACAATAACAGGTCATTACCTCTAAAGCTGTTTATTGTGAATTAGACTTACCATCGGTTTATATAACAGTCCTGCTTTTGCCACTTGTTTCCCATGGAAAACATTTGAAACATAGCAAGTATCCTGATTTTTTATTACAGAACAAATAAATAAATAACAGTCTAATCACTGGTATTTTCCTCCACAGCCACAAGGTGTCAGTGCTTTTCAAGATTTGAGCCGTCTTACACTTTTTTTTTTTTTTTTTTTTTAAATGTTTGCTGAAGTTTCTTAACATAAGAATTATATCTTCTCTTGTTTGTGTTTTTGATATCCAAGCAAATGGTTATTGGATCACTGTTTCATTACCTGGGGCACTATTCCAAATGTCACCTTCCAGAAGTACTTTAGTATTGTCTCATTGTTCTGCTACCCTTGCAGTTCAGCATGTGGAAGTCTGCTGAGGTATTTTGTTGACATATTGTAGGACCCAGACTTCTCAGAATTTTACTATAGATCTTTCCTCTAGCATTTCTGCCACAGATATTTTTTAGACCAAAGAAGCATACCTTGTTTGGATACTGACATACAGAGCAAATTAGAATGTCAAAATATTATTTTTCTTTGTTATTTGCATTTGTGTCTCACTCTCATACCTGAAGTGTATGTAATTTACTTCAGTCATTTTCTTTACTGACATTGCAGTTTCACCAGTTTTTTGAGTCAGTGTAGTACTAAATCAGTTGTAAATGCAGACACTTCCTATTTTGATGGGCAAAAATCTTTACACATCTGCATCCTTGGATAAATGGATGCAAATATGCATTACTACTATTCAGAACTGGGATTATTTCCAATAATTCATTCTGATCTGTAGTATGTGTAATTGTATATGTTATGTGCCAGCCAGAAGGCAGAGTCTTAACAGAGTCTGTCTAGAACACAATGAAGGCCATCTGACCTGTTTCAGTGGTGTGATATAAAAATGTTAAATGTTTGAGTGCGCTGTGAAGTGAAGGATGAAATGCTTAAGTTACTTAAAAAAATTAAATGTACCAGGAAATAAAAAAATACTATTTTGTTGAAAAGATTTGCAAATGTTTTGATATTTGTACAGAAATTGTGTCATAAATAAAAATACAGTTATGATTTTCAACTGGCTGTTATTCATTTTTCTGTGCAATTTTTTATTTATTGTACATATTTTTTTACATGGGTAAGCACATACAATTGTTTCTTTTCAGAGGTAACCCAGGAGCACTGTATGGTTAAGTAATTTGTTTAGAATTACACAGTAGACTAAGATTTTGAATGAGTCAAACCCTGTATCCTGAGCACAGGAGGCATCTCATAAAAAGCTTAGAGCTTTAGTCCTTTTGTACTAACTGACTGAACTGCAAGATGATAATTTTCTTATGCAAATCTTGTATTTATTTTCCCTTAATGTTCTTTCCACCTTTAACTTTTATTTAAGACTCTGAGTAGTGTCCGACTTCCAAGATGGTTGCACATTGGGTATTAGCTGAATTTCAGCTCTTCCAGTATGTAAACAAAAATTCAGAAAAGAGATCCAGTGATTTGTCATTTTGGGTAAATTTTAGTTACTGGCTAGTTAGAGCACTGCCTGGATTCCAGCAAAAAAGAAATTTAGAGAACCTGAAAGAAAATCAACCACCAAAGGTGAGGAGAAAACACTGGCTGGGAAGAATCCTGCAGGTGTTCAGAAAAAATCAGTTCAAGTTCCAGCTCTGGTGCAAAACATGACTTCCAGTAATCTAAAGAAAAAATTAATCAAATGTGCTCAGAGCTGATTAAAATAAATGAAGCACCAAAGCAGTATATCAACTGAAATAACAAAAGGCTGGAAAAATGGAAGAAGCTTTAAAAAGATATTGAGATGAGCTTATAAAACTGCAAAAGTCAGAGATTGAAATTAAGAAAAGGCTGGCTGAGTTTGAGACTGCTCAGGAAGAGATGTTTCAAAAATGGTAGTATTAGAGAACAGGGCACATATGGAAAACTTGAGATTTTCTGATGTACAAGATAAACTGGAAGGAACAGACTGGATTCATTTTATGAAAGCACAAATAAGCAACTACATTGGTATTCCATAGCAGGAGTTCTTAATTGAAAAGCACATCATGTGTATGCTCCAAGCCTGGCCATGAGAAAGTAGCCAAGACCTCTAATAGCAAAGATACAATCCTACCAACAGATAACTGTTTGTAGAAAATAATTACTCACTGTATACCAGGCAGAAGAGGAGCAAATTTATTCCAGTAATCAGGGAATGCTGAGAGGCAGTTGTGAGATTTAAGCTGCTGTATCCAACTATTGTCAGAATATTTTTTTCCTGAAGGATCTATCATTTTTATGCAGGACATGCTAAGGAGGAAATAAAA
Organism: Protopterus annectens; assembly: GCF_019279795.1. NCBI lineage: Eukaryota > Metazoa > Chordata > Ceratodontiformes > Protopteridae > Protopterus > Protopterus annectens. The sequence goes on from NC_056751.1 coordinate 641,224,801, forward strand.
AAAATGTCCAGCAAAAAGTGAGCTATCAAACAGAAAGGGAATCTGCTTGTTCATAATAAACCTCATAGAGAGACTTTTTCAGTGAAACATTTTTCAATGTTCCAAAGGAAAATGCTTGAGGGACAGAGAAAAGCCCAGTAATTGATTAGAAGAACCAGGAGTATGTTGGAAATGAACCAGAGACAGGAGTTGGAAGATGGATGTCAACATGAAGAAAACCAGCAACTCAGAAGTTAATGAATAAATGAGGGATTACAAAGCATCAATCACATTTGTGCAATATGGCTGAACAAAAAACTGGGAAATTGGACATTTTTTGACTTTGTTAAATTTGTAGGGTACTCCAAAGCTTATGACCTACTTCATGCCATTAATGTTTGAAAGAACATTAAGGAGAGGAATAAGGAAAAAGGTAACTGTAAATAAAACAATTTTTGTTTTACTATTATATTTATAAAATATGATGTACTACATGGTATATAGTAAAACATTTTCAGTTATTTTTGTGTGTTATATGGATACTAAATAAACAGGTCCCTTTATTCTGCTTTCTTTCTTTCTTCTTGTTTAGTTTTAAGAAATATAGGCACTGCAATGTAAAAACAGAACAAAGCCAGGACAACAGCATGTTTAAGTTAATAGGCTATAATCTTGGGTTGTTGAGCTGAGGGTTGGTTTGTAAAATTTTATACATCATGATATATGTAATACTGATATGTTTTTTCTTACTTTTGTATAGGGGATTGACTAGATTAAGGCCCTTGGTTTGAGCTAACAAGTTTTAAGTAGAAACGTGTAAATAAGACAACACTGATAAGAAGTGTGTTGCTGAAGGCAACTGTGTAGCTGGTTCTGACATTTCTATGGAGACAAGCTGATAAGAGGGTAATAAAACAGAATACTTTTTTTAAATAGCAAAAACATAATTTTTCTGATATCATTCTAGAAGTTTTCTATATCTGGGGGAGAAATAAAGATAGGTTCATAGGTGTTTACTGGACTCATAGGTTCATAGGGTGATACTAGACTATTGGGCCCAGAGGCCCTTATAAGCCTAGGCAAAAGAATTTCACCTATGCTGCCACAAAGTCAGCACCTGTTTTCCCTATACAGCAGGGACACAGGTGAGATCCCAGGAGTATATTTTCTGTTTCCCATCCAGTCATCCAAGTTCCTTTTAAAGAGGGCCAGTGAGGTACTCTGCTTGAGATGGAGAGAGAGTCATTGGGACACAAATCTATCCCACCAACAACCTGGCATACAGGTTGCATGAGTGGTGTTTGACTTACGGATATGCAGCAACTTCATCAAGGCTGAGTTTGTGACAGCCTTGTGTGCCAGACACAGGTCACCTCTGAGCAGTCTTTGTGAGACTGAGTAGAGGGACAGGGCTTTTAACCTGTCTGTATAGGATAGGTGTTTAGACCCTGGATTTTCCTGGTCAGGAACCTCTGTGGTCTCTCTAACTGCTGCATGTGCTTGGTAAGATGCATGCTGAAGGGGGCATTGCAATTGATAATGGGTCTGTTAAGGGAGGAGTACAGGGATGTTATGACCTCCTTGTTCCTGGATGAAATAACCTTACTTATGAGGTGGGCCATGTAGAAAGCCTTCTGTACAATGGAGGCAACATAGTGGTCAAAAGTCAGGTTGCTATCTACCTGAGTGCCCAAGTCCCTCACAACTGATTGCATGCTTAGTGCATTGTTATTAATGTGATAATTAGTGGATACACCATTTTCCCCAAAGGGGATAATGATGCATTTATTGGCATTTAGTTTGAGGCCATGCTTCTGACACCAGTCATTAGTTTGAGTAAGGCCCTTTTGGAGGGAATTTATGACAGTGCCCAGCTTGTAGTCGTCTGCAAACTTGGTCAGACACAGACCAATGGTTTTGGCTTGCACCTCAGAAAAGTATATCCCAAACAGTAGAGGCCCCAAGACCGATCTTTGGGGTATGCCGCTTGTTATAGGTCTACTACTAGAGCTGACTTCCCCTATTTTGACTGAGTGGGTTCTATCAGTGAGCCAATTAGTTACCCACCTGGTAACATATGGGTTGATGCCTAGCTGGGAGAGTTTATCTAGTATGCTCGAGTGGGGAATACTGTCGAAGGCTTTGGCTAGGTCAAGGTAGGCAATGTGCACTGTCTTCCCTTCATCCATGGCTTTGGTGAGTGTTTCGAAAAAGGCAGCCAAGTTTAAGGCATGATCTCCCTTTGACAAAACTAAACTGTGTGGGATCAAGCATTTGGAGGTTGCCAATGTCCTTGTTTATAAGGTCCATTATAATACATTCCATGGCTTTGCAGATCAGGCTAGTTATGTTGATGGGCTTTTAATTGCCTGGTTCAGTGGATACTCCACCTTTGTGTAGAGGGATGACAGTGGCTGTCATCCATTCTGCTGGGACAAAGCCAGTGCACAGGCTTTGGTTGAATAGGGTGCCAGGTGGTGCTGAGAACTCTTGCCTAAGTTCATGTAGGGCACAGCCAGGCATGTTGTTGGGTCCCATGAAGGCTATATTTTTTGCCTTTGAAAGAGCATTAATAGCCTGCTCCCTGGTGATGAGGAGAGGGGGGGCAGGTGCTGGGGATGTCCTAGTTTACTGATGGTAGGGACGGGGGGGTGAAGTTTTCACTGAACTTGTCTGCCAGCAGGTTATCTGTATCTATGGTGTTTGTGTATGTGGTATTCTTAACCACCAATTCAGAGCAGATTTGGAAGTTACCATTGAGATTGCAGATGTATGTGAAGAAGGCCTTGTGATTGTCCTTCGTGGATGTGACCAATATGGACTCGCAGTTAGACTTAGATGATTTCACCAGTGACCTTATTTGCTTGTTCAGACAAAGGAGAGATTGTTTCCAACTTGGCACCTGCTCCTTTTTGGTCCTGGACAGCAATTTTTTTTATTATAGAGTCTGTTTATTGCTGCTGTCCACCAGACAGGTTTATTTTTCCTTGAGGAAGGTGATTTGGTCCTGTCAGGTATTGCTGAATCCATGCAGCTATATAGGTGCTCATATAGTTTTTTTGGATGAAGGCTTGGACATTAAGTTCTTGTTCTAACTGAAGGGATGGTGGCTGTGAAGCTGTTTATACCTGCTCTCAGGAGGATGTAGTCAGCTTTGGAAAAGCTTTTTTGTTTGACCCTGGTAAGGAGGTGGGGGGGGGGGTTAGGGGAGAAGGTGACTTTGAAAGTCATTGCTTTATGGTCAGATCTTACCAAGGAGGATGACACTGTAGGGGTGCTACAGTGGCTACTCATGTTGGTTAGTACCAGGTCCAGGATATTTTCACCTCTTGTGGGGGTGTCGACTAGCTGATCCAATGCATTGGCATTGATGAAGTCGAGAAATTTCTGGGCATTTGTGTTTAAGCTAGAATAGGTCTTCCACTCTATGGTTGGGTAGTTAAAGTCACCCAGGATCAGGGTAGAGGGTTGAATCTTGATGGATTTAAGTAAGTCCAGATAGGTGGAATGGGCTTCTTGAGTCATGGTCGGGGGTCTGTAGCTTACTATGATTTGAACAGGTGTTGTGTCAACAGTTAACTGCACATGGAGTGTCTCCTGTGCATCATACTGTTTGACCAGCCTGGAGGTGTGCATGTCTTTGATAAATGTTAAAACTCCACTTCCTTTAAATTTGTAGCCTTCTGTTTGGGGTCTGAAAGTATGGTAGGACAAGTAACTTGGTAAAGCTGGGGTGCTCTCCATAGCTTTGAACCAAGCTTCAGTGACTGCACAAATGTCAGCATCTTCCAGGGTGAGGAATGCTTGCAATGAGCGCAAGTTAAGACTCCTAGTGTTTAGCAGCATGACCTTTAAATTCATTCATTTAGAAGAATTTTTCACGTTGGAAATTTTGTCCTCATGACTTTGCCTAAAAAAGGCACTATGGGGGAGGCAAGAGCCTTGTTAGAAGCCTGAAGCCCAGGGGAAATGATGAAGGCTATCTTTGGCAAAGCATCGTGGTCTTTGTCATGTCCTCCCAGGTTGTCAGGTACTGGATCCCCTTGGAATGACACCAGAAACTAAGCAAATTGTTAAAGTGAATCGATTTCTGTTTCTACTGAGGCATCATTCTGGGTGATGATAGGATGCTGCTTAAGGCTAGGGGCATACCTGCCTTTGGCAGATTTTCAACAAGCTCAATCATGTCTGTCTTCATATAGTCCAGAGAGGTATGTCTCAAGTCATTCACACCATCATAGACTATGACAGAATCATAACAGTACCTGTTTTCAAGAGACTTGAGTGTGCGAGTGATATGGTGGATTTTAGCACTTGACAAGCAACTTACTGTGACTTTCCCCCTGTCTAGCCTGGTGAGGGGCATATCTGTGTGTCTCACGATAGAGTCTCCTATGACGAGCATGTTGGGTTTGTGGCTGAGCCTTAGAGGCTGTGAGACACAAGCATGTGTACTATGTGTGGTGCTTGGTGTGGTTGGTTGTGATGTGTGTGTGTGATTTTGGCTTGGCTGTCTCTTTTGTTTAGGTATATTTTTTTGAGAACCTCCACATATGTAGGAATGTGCTGTACAGGTGTGAATGGTGTTAGAGGTGTGGTGTTTGTGCAGACAACCTTCTCAGTGCCAGACGTACTGGCTTGTGATCAAGACATCAAAGATTCTAGGTTCTTAATGTAATTGCATCTCTCACATCTCATGACCACATGGAGCTTTTTAAACCTAGCCATGCATCCGAAATCTCTGACAAGTTCTGATACCTCTGACAAGTGTAAGCGTGGGCCTGCAAGATGAACCATTTACAGGTTACCTGTGTCCATAAGAGACATAGGTGCCAAACCAGGGATGAATTTCTGGTTTCCCATCCAATTGTCCAAGTTGCACTTGAATTGGGTTATAGAGGAACAGATGGGGTAGTCTCTGGGATACATACCTATCTCTCCAGCAGGTCATATTTATATCATAGGCATAGTTTAAGTCTTTAGAATGGGTAATTCTGGTGGTATTTGTTTTGTGGATATGCAGGAGGTCCATCAGAGTGGGGTCTGTCAATGCCCTGTATGCCAGGCATAGATCTCCCCTCAAAAGCCTATAGGAGACAGAATATAAGGATAGGGTCTTGAGGCAGTCTGCATAGGACATTTTACTTACACCCTGTATTCTTTTAGTGAGGAACCTCTGTGGATGTTCCAATTGTTGGATGTTCCTGGTTAGATAAATACCAAAGGGGGAATTGTACTCAATGATAGGACTGATGAATGCTGAATACAGTGGAACAATGACATCCAATTAATACATTATAGAAACTACACTTACACTATTTAAAAGAGTTTATATGTTTTATTTATTTAGGGCATTTATTCATATATATGTATTTTTTAACATGCACCTATTGGTTCAATAGCTTTTTTATATGTAATCTTTTCTTTCGCTTTTATTACATGTATTTGTATATGCTTTGAAAAAAGTATAAGTGCAATTAGACAATTAGCTTATTTCTTTGGTCTATGTATGTGGAAAGGCAATTATATATAATTGGTTTTAACTATATTATAATATACATATTGTATTTGCAAGTTTTAATTTACAATTTTAATACAAACATTGATAGTATACTATCTTAACAGTATTTGAAAAGGGGGTTTTATACTGTAAATTGTATATTTTATATGCCAATACCGGTATTGTATGTTGGAACACACTGTACATTGGTCTTTACCTGAAACATGAACCGAATGACAGTCAACGAGATGTAGAAAAAATCAGAATGAATATTACTTTAAATCTTTGTGTAAAAAGTTGGCGCCAAAAAGTTTATAAAATGATTCATACTATGTTAGTATGCGATTCTGATGAAGTCCACGATTGAGTGGATGAAAGCGCTTAATCGCACCACCAGAGCTACAAGGGCGGGAGACTTAAACCTCGACACGGCTATTAATAGGACGTGCTGGAGGGATAGATTCATCACCCAAAGACTCTCTATGCTGTGGAACAAAATCCCGGTATATGTGAGGCAGAGCACCTCGCTGGCCTTGTTCAAGAGAAATCTTGACCAATGGATGGGAGATCGCAAATATACCTCAGGGATTACCTCAGTGTCACTGCTCGACAGAGGCACAGCAAAATAATGGGTATAGTTCCCCATACTTAAGGGGTGGCGTAAGCCACAAAACGATGGGCTAGGCTTGTAAATGCCCTCGGGCAGATAGCCTAGTATGAACCTATGAACCTATGAACCTATATTTGTTTATTGGTTTTAACTGAATTGCACAGGGTTATCTGAGTGCATTACAACATTTTTGGTTTTTCGTTCAAGCTGTTTTTACTAATAAAAAGGTGTATTATAGCTTCGCTGATTATTGGCGTATTTCACTTGGTTCACGTGAGTTGGATTGGTTTGCAACATTTTACGTTTTATATCTGGTTCGTTGTTATGGATATCCAAGGGGAAATGGCCACCGGGAAGCATACACCAGACAGCAGGGACGAAATTAGTGAGCTGCGAATGGAGGTATAATCATTGAAAGGGGAAGTAACAAGGTTACTCGAGTTTATGACTCAGTTGGAGCCCCAATGGACTGGCTTCAGTAACGTACAAGGAATAGGTGAACTATCTAGTTCTAATGAAGCCGAGTTTAAGATACTGAACATGCAGCGCTCAGTGTCTTCCAGCAAGCAACAAAGCAATGGTATTGACTTGCGAAACAAGACACATGATAATAGTAAGTTAACAGAGAGAGACTTCACTTTTGATTTTTCTTTATACAATTTTGACAATGCAGTCGATGAATCTAAACGCACAGGAACCAAACCTAAGCGTGTGATGGCAGGTAAAACATTTTCTTCTGCCATATCAGGCAGTTCGAACAAGGACACTATTATTAATAATAAACAACAAAGCTCAAGCCCTAGAACTAAGAGCTTGGTGACTAATAACAGTAGTAACAACATGTGTAATGATGGTATTAGAGGACAATAGGAGGACTTTTTGGCGGTGGATGTTTGTTTTGATGGTGACAAGAGAGGTGAACATTCAAGTAAAATGTATGGTGAACATAAACAAGGAACTTTAAAGCAAAATATATATGTTTTGGGTAAATATATAGGTATTATTAGAGGTATTAAAATTGATAATGCCTATCTGAACAAATGTATTACTATGAATGTTGTCTCTAAGGGACTAAGATTTTTTTAAGAAACCTATGGGTATTGATTTAAATGATAGCAATTGTAAGGAATTTGAAGAATTGTTAAACAGATTTGTTTTTGACTTTATGAAATTATTGGTGAAAAAGAATGATGAGAAGCTATGTAAATATATAGAAATGGCAAAGGTATTGAATAAGAATATAATGGAAGATTTGGTTTTTGATCAATGGGAGAATTTGTATCATAAACAGTTTTTGGAAGCGGATAAAAAAGCAAATAATATTATGGAAAGGAAAGGCAAAAAATTAGAGAGGGATATAAGAGAATATGAGGAAGGAAATGTGTATGAGTGGAATATAGACTACCAACATAAAAGTTACAAATACCAGACGACATCCTATGATAAAAATAATATTAACAATAACAATTTTTATAGGGAATCCAATAACAATTATACTAATCAGGATTTTCAGTGGGGCAATGATCAGGATTTGAACGAGAATCCGGAGAGAAATTGGAAATGGAAAGGGAATGGAAGAAGAGGAACACAGAAGTACTGGAACAACCAGAATTGGAGACAACGAAGGAGGTAAGAAGCGAATTGGTTAAATGTACAAATTATAAGGTTAATGAACCGAATCATTCAAACAATGAGGGAGAAATAAACAACAAACAAGTTATGTACCAATTCAAGGGATTCAATATATTTAATTATACAGATTTAACAATCGGAAAGGAATACTTCTCACTCTTTTCTAAAGGCTTGAAATATGTGCCTTATAAGGACTTCAAGGTTGTTGACAGTGTTATAGACATTAAAAAATTCACTAGGAAATTAAATTTAGCTATACATTTTAAGGAAGATATTAGAGAGAAAGAAAGTAGTGATTTAAAGAAAAATAGCACTTTCATACCACCCTCACATCCTCAAGTCTCCCTTTTTGAGAAACTAATAACAAGAGACGTATATCAGTTAAAAAATACAATTAAGGGAAATAGAAAACATAGTAATTTGAAAGAAGAGGAGATGTTATTACTACAAAAACTTATGAATGATAGGACAGTAAGAGTAATGAAGCCAGATAAGGGTGGGGGCATCGTACTATATGACAATGATGTATATGTTAACAAAATGTTTAATATCCTGGTGGATTCTGGGAACTATGACAATATTTCTTTAAATCAGATCAACATTGGATACGGACGTATCAACATGTACCTAGAAAATATGTTGATTGATGATAGAATTAATATGGATCTATCCAATTTTTTTGAAAGTGGACCACCCATTAATGGCAACTATAGTAGGAGTGCCAAAAGTACGCAAAAATGTACTCGACCCACCCTTCAGGCCTATTATATCAGGCAGTCGATCCAAGACATTCCCTATGGGACAAGTTATTGACAAATGGTTAAAACATATCTATGTTAGAGTCCCCCATTTAATTAAGGATTCTTGGATGTTTTTGGGACTATTGACAAATGACATTTGGAAGAAGGATATGATTTATGTGACTATTGATGTAGTAGACCTATTTTCTTGTATCCCAAAGGAACAGGGATTACAAAGCTTTAGTAATAGTATATATGAGTATTCCACATTGGATTGGGGGAAAAGTAAGGTAATCATGGAACTGATGAGCATTATTCTGGACCATAATTATATTTATTATGAAGGAGAATTTTACAGGCAGACTAGAGGAGTAGCCATGGGGGCAGCCTATGCTCCTATTTTTGCTAACTTAGTCCTGTTGGATTGAGAAAAGGAAAATGTATTTAAAAGCCAATACTATAAATATATTAAATTATATACAAGGTTCCTAGATGATATATTTATATTATGGGATGGGCAAGAAAATATATTGGATGAATTTGTAGAATATTTGAACAAAAACAGTTTGTTCCTAAAGTTTACATACAATCATAGCAGAAAAGGAGCTTCTTACCTAGATACTTATGTGTCAAGTACTAATGAAGGTTTTTCCTCTCGTATATACAGAAAAAACACATTTTCTAACAATTATTTGGAATACACGAGTTATCACTCCCTGAAAATGAAGAAAAACATTTTCAAGGGGCAATGTATTCGTGCAGCATGAATGACTTCAAAGCATGATGAAATGATAGAGGAAATACAATTCATTAGTAAATTATTCCTAGACAGGGGGTATCCAAAATATCTCATTAAAGAAGTTAAAACGTATGTGATTGAACAATGGGGGATTAAATACTTCCCCGTCTTAGGACGCGTGAATATGAATAATACAGTGGCACAAAATGATGACAAAGGTTATAAAAGAGCTTGTATTATATATTACACTCCTCAGGCAAATTATATTAAAGAAATGGTGAAAAAATATTGGAACGTATCATTTAATGATACTGATGTAATGGAAATATTGGGTGAGTCACCTATCTTTGTATACAAAATGGGAATGAATTTGAAGGCTCTTCTGGAAAAGAATACAGGACGGACTAGGAATAAAGGAAACAATCAAGGAACTAGAAAATGTGGAAGCTGTCAGTATTGCAAAACCATCAATGAAGATGTTAATTTGGTATTAGATAATATAAATAAGACTAGAGTTACATTTGTAAATGGTAATTGCAATATTACGAATATTGTATATCTAGCCAAATGTCAATTATGCAGTTGTTACTATATAGGTAAAACAGAAAGGAAATTCAGAAGGCGAATTTACGAACATCTATATGCAGTTAAAAAGAAAGATAGTAGCAATGCTCTAAGTCGACATATCCAAGAGACTGATAATAGACATCATTTCAAGTTTGCTATTTTAGAACGGGTAAACTACAACATCAGGGGAGGAAATCTAAAGGCATATATAGCAGCTAGAGAGGCTAAATGGCAAATATTAACTGACGCTTCCACAAAACCAGGATTAAATGAATACATATCATTAAGACCATTCCTAATATAAATCACTTAATCTATGTGCGTTATGACATATTGTGTTATTGAATTGATCTATAGTAATAGGACAAGAAATGTTAGTATGTCCCACTCTGCCATAAATGTATTTAATTGTATTATTATATATTTTTTCACTTACAGCAATCAAATACCATTCACCACATTAAATATATTTTAATATTCATAACATTTATTATATTTATTATAAATCAATTAATATGTTATTATTTACAATATGATTATTATTATTAATGTTTTTTATTTACTAATAACAATATGGTTTGATTAACTTTCTACATTTGTATCCTTATATTACATCTCATCCATATCATAGAAAAGAATTGAAGTATTATGGCAAGCATTAATACATTATAGAAACTACACTTACACTATTTAATAGAGTATATATGTTTTATTTATTTAGGGCATTTATTCATATATATGTATTTTTTAACATGCACCTATTGGTTCAATAGCTTTTTTATATGTAATCTTTTCTTTCACTTTTATTACATGCATTTTTATATGCTTTTAAAAAAGTATAAGTGCAATTAGACAATTAGCTTATTTCTTTGGTCTATGTATGTGGAAAGGCAATTATATATAATTGGTTTTAACTATATTATAATATACATATTGTATTTGCAAGTTTTAATTTACAATTTTAATACAAACATTGATAGTATACTATCTTAACAGTATTTAAAAAGGGGGTTTTATACTGTAAATTGTATATTTTATATGCCAATACCGGTATTGTATGTTGGAACACACTGTACATTGGTCTTTACCTGAAACATGAACTGAATGACAGTCAACGAGATGTAGAAAAAAACAGAATGAATATTACTTTAAATCTTTGTGTAAAAAGTTGGCGCCAAAAAGTTTATAAAATGATTCATACTATGTTAGTATGTGATTCTGATGAAGTCCACGATTGAGTGGATGAAAGCGCTTAATCGCATTTTATATTTGTTTATTGGTTTTAACTGAATTGCACAGGGTTATCAGAGTGCATTACAACATTTTTGGTTTTTCGTTCAAGCTGTTTTTACTAATAAAAAGGTGTATTATAGCTTTGCTGGTTATTGGCGTATTTCACTTGGTTCACGCTAGTTGGATTGGTTTGCAGCATTTTGCGTTTTATATCTGGTTAGATTTTAAAAATTCCCTGGAGATTACCCTGTTAGAAGTACTGGGTGAGTTGTTGTTGTGTCTTTCTGCTTTTCCCGGTTAGGGGTCGCCACAGCGGAACTCTGGTCCGCTAATAATTGGCAGTAGATTTTTACATGCTGAGTTGCCAGCCCTGATGCACAACCTTCAACGAAGGTACGCCCATTCACGCATGTCTCCACACAGAAGACGCTCTAGCTGAGAATCGAACAGGACAACGTCTTACTGTGAGGGGACAACGCTACCACAGCACCACCACTGCAGAAGTACTGGGTGAGTAAATTGGTATAAATTAGAAATTATTTTTTGAGCTGTGATAGAAAATCATAATTGCCTAGACATAGTAAGGCCTTTCTATGTTTAATTCTGGTAGCTGACAAAAAAGCAATTACTAGAAAATGGGAATCAAAGTATAAACCAACTGTATTAGATGTACTGAATATAGTAACAGAGATAAAATAACTGGAAGTAGAGTCTAGAAAAGGGTAGGAGCAAATTACATACAAAAATTGGGAAATGTTGAAACAATACAAGCACAAAAATGTTTTGTAGGAGGAATGAGGTTTAAGGGATGGCAGGAACTAAATGAGCTTTGTAATGTGTAGAAGATCATATGCAATGTATAATGTTTGCAACTGAAAATATGTCAATATGGTTTGTTTTCATTTGTATAAGTGTATGTCTGTATATGTCATAAGTGATAATTCTATAAGGATGTTTTTTGTTTAAAAAAAGACTGAGAGAAGTGCAGAAAGCCTGAATAGAGACAATGAGCTGCTTTGATCTTGGTGTCCTTCAGGCATTGCAAACATTTTTTTTTTATCAAAAAGGAAAGAAAAAAATGCTTTCGTTTCATGCTTTTCTTGTTTAATACTATTGTGCTTCGAGTTGCCTTTGTTTTAATAGTGTTTATTTGTATTTTTGTTTCATTTTTGCTAGCTTTATTCTAAAAAGCTACTTGCCATAATTTCTGCCTGGCTTAGTGATATAGTCTTGTAGTTGTATTCATAATAGTGGCAATGTTCTGATACACTGCTGAATCTGTGCCTCATCTAAAGTATTTATAAACATTTTACTGCTTTTTTTGTCATGGCTACATTTCCTTGTAATCTTCCATCTGATCTGATGCTATAATCGAGCTAGTTACAACAGGGGCAATAGTGCAATTTTCCTGCATGGTCTCTGCTCATTCAATTACTTATACTAAAATGCTGTTTCAAAAATTAGTTGTTCTGTTTACTATTTGTCTTTTAAGGCCACACTTTCAGAGATTACTGTGTGTTCTTTGCTTGTTACATTGTTGCATCCTACCAGCCCCCCCCCACACACACACACACTCTTAAATTAGCTATTGCAGTCCCTGCTGCTCCCTCCTGTTTGCACAGTAAATTTACTCTTTACTTTGCCCCACAGTAAAAAAAAAATGTATCCTAGGTTTACACCCTGTCTGGGACTCCAGAACTGTAACTTGAATCATAGTGTGAGAGAACTGTGATTTAATACAGGCTCTGTGTAACAGAGACCTGTTGGCTGATTTATTGACCATTTTTTTGTAGATTCCTCCAAAGTTCATCTCCTATAACATGTGCTTAGCTATATTCACCCAGGGTGTTTTATTCAAGATTCTGAGAAGTGATGCAGCCCTGAACTGATATTGGAATCTTCTAGTCATCCAAATAGCACTTTGCATCAAAAAGGGATGCAAAACTCTGCACTTACCTGTGGTCAGCACTGTGCCACCCACCAAAAATAATCATTAACCATTTATCTATAGTGGGCTGCCTGCACAAGATACCTTTTCCTGCAAAAAACCTGGTAAATCTACACAATTAAGTAATCCATGTCAGAACCTTCACAAATATGTGCTGAGAGCAACTAAATATACCTCTTGCTACAGGTAAATGTTACTGGGATATCTGTACACCACATCCCAGGTAACTCAGCATCCCCTATGTCTTAGTGTTAAGTTTACCTAAAGTAGTAACCCCTGCATCCTAAAACAAATCTAACTTCAAGAAATTATAGTCATCCCAGACACTGAGTCATTTCCTGTCAAAACCATGGACCATTTTCCCACAATTTCTCCATTCAGTATGACTGAGATGTGTATTGTCTTATTCTGACTGATGATCACCTTTTGCTTAAATAACATATCACCGTGTCTGAGAGATGCATGTATATATTACCACTGAAGGCAAAAATCTCATACACAGACAGCAGACAGGATCATCACCAATACGCCACATACCACACCCCACTGTGTCTAAAATACTACACATAATTCTTCATATAGTGAGGTTCTAAAGATAAACTTGCGTAAGCCTCAAAGGCCTCCAGGATGCAGCACAGACATTAAGTCCCTTCAGCAACAATCTACACTTACAAAACCAACCTACACATAGTGCAAGAAGTGCCAAAGTCATATATGGTGAATCTGTAAGGCAGGCGTCTACTCAACCAAACATTTTAGTTATTGGTTACTCCATTGTAAGGCATATAGAGGTGCCTCTTACCAGGCAGAGTAAGGAATGAGTGACAGTTATTTGCTTGGCTGGTGCCAGGCTTCATCAGATCGCACACACAATCAAGTGTTTCAGCAACAGTTACAGGTATGATTCTGTCATAGCACATGTAGTTGTCAATGACTGAAGATGTAACTCCATCGACTATTTGAAGAGAAGTATGATGGAGCTGTCAGATTGTGTGTCCCATGTATGTACAAGTCTAGCTTTGAGCAGCATTCTACCTTCCCCAAGAATGCAATATGAGCAAACAATACTTGACTTTAATAACTGGCTTTGTTTTTGTTGTCAGTTTAAGGCAGTACACTATTTGTCATACTGGGAGGTTATGTTCAGCAGACCACAATTCCTCACCAGGGATGGTCTGCACCTATCCCCTCTGTGTTTTTCTGATATTGGCAAATACATTCTCCTCCCCCACAGTGCCTTTTTTAGGCAATGCCAACCAGATAAAATGACCAACATGATGAATCAAGCAAATTAAAATATGAAGGTGTTACTAATTGATGTCAAACCCAGAGCTGTTGGACATGCTCCACTTAAAGAAATCCCATTCCCCTAGAGCCACACGCTCCAGGGATCTAAACCTCATCATCACAATGAACAAAACATGCTGGAGGGATAGGTTCCTGACCCAGAGACTCCCCATACTCTGGAATAGACTGCCCATACATGTCAAGCAGAGCACCTCCTTGGCCCTCTTCAAAAGGAACCTTGACGATTGGATCGGAGATAAAAAATTCACCCCAGGGGTCACATCAGTCACCCTGTTAGACAGGAGTCCAGAGAAGTAAATATTGTGGGAAGAAATATCCAGGGAATTGTTATGGCTAGGCTTGTATAGGCCCTTGGGCCGATAGCCTAGTACCAACCTATGATGCTAGAAGCCTAAACGAGAAACTCCATTCCCTGCAATCCCTCCTCACGCTGAGGGTATAGGTTCATAAGTTCATAGTTTAGTACTAAGCTAACTGCCCTTGCGAGCCATTTTAAGCCTAGCCAATTATCCCTTGTGAGACTCAAACCCTGCACCTTGTGTTTGTAAGGCAAACACCTTAGCCATTAAACCACCATCTCAACATCCGTGTAGTGGCTGAGACATGGTTTAAAAAGGTAGACAGCAGTCTGACTGTGCAGGGCTATAACACTTTCCACATGTTTAGACCAGCCATTGCACAGAAAGGAAAATCAGGTCTAGAAGTGTCAGTCTTCATTCATGAGAGACTCACATCAAGGCTGGTAAAGCAGCATGATGTACTAGAGCTTCTTCCAAAGTCCAAATTACCATCAGAAAAGTCCATCACCATATATTAACTAGCAAGAGGACTCCTCCTATGACCTAAGAAAGCAACAATGCCTGTCTACAAGAAATATTATATACCTCAGTATTAAACCCAATACCATTTTGGCCAAAAGTAAGAGTAGTATCCCAGGACAAAAGAGCTCTCATTCAATTAAACCAAAAACTCGGGTGCTAAATCCGTCAAGTCCAAATTTGAAGCACAAATAGCCACCCAAGCTAAGGAAAATCACAAGGCCTCTTTTAGTTATGTTCGCAATTTCAGAAGCACAACATAACAATGCATGGAGCTGAATGTGACCAATGTTACCTTCACCAAAGCTGAAGATATAGCTAACCTACTGCTTAATGATTTCCACTCAAGCTTACTCCCCACCCCCATCTATCCCACATGAAATACCTGAAACAGATCCTCTCAGTAATTACCCAAGACCAAGTCTGAGAAATCACTATTGAAAGCAAAAGAATACTGCATAAAACCTGTGTAAAGGTAGCCCTGCTCAGTGCCAGAAATGTAAACAGGAAGTTGCACTCCTTACAGGTACTCTTACAAATATAAATATCTGTGTAGCCAGTGAAGCATGGTTCCAGAACCACTTCCCCTGGTTCCAGAACCACATCTGCATTGCAGGATTTCAGTGCCTCCCACACTTCAGACCTCCTAAATTATCTGGACAAAGCTAAAAATAATGGGGGATAAAAGCCTCAAATTAGGGAGAGATGTTAAATATTGCTCATAATCTTAGAAATATGTTAAAATAACAGGTTTTGCATTATCATGCATTATCAAAAGGCTATGAACTTTGAAATTCAAATGTGTGTCATTATTATTGATTTAAATCATCAATGATTTATTAGAAAGCCACAAATTTTTTGAGGAACAGACCGAAAGTATGAGGCAAAAATCTGGCCAGTTGAGATGTTTCCTACTATTTCATACGAAATGCAGAAAATGATTGGGTTACTCATAGGGATGTGTCTGTATTCCTAAGAAGCCATTTCATGTCCAGACTCTTAAGCCAGCACAGTGACCTTGATCTTTTCCATATCCTTTTCCTGTTAAATAGAACTCTGTACCATATTGTAGCCATCTACTATACCCCGTACTTGTCACCTGCAACCCTCGAGGCGTATCTAAATAAACTGACATCTCTCTCTATTTGAGCCTAACACTGTTCTTGGAAAATGTTCATGATCCCTCCATTAAATGAGAAACTACACTAGCTCAAATAAATACAAAGATTCACAGAATTTATAAATGTTAGCTTCATAGACTATCTGGTTCAAGTGCCAACTACAGATTCAATAATGCTGCACCCAGTTCTCACCAATATTGCCAAATTATGCCCTATACCTACATTGCTACATCACTGCTAAAAATCTGCACAAGTTCAGTAACACAATGAGGACAAAACCTGACTTTGCATAAAACCTTTCATTCTACAGAAACTACTTTAAGATAACCAAAATCCAGCAAACTGTTGGATCGATGAAATTTAAATGACCTCCTCACCTTAACCTCATCTCACACCGTGCATCCTTTGTGGATACCAAAGCATGCATCAAGTAAAAAATGCCAAATTCAGGAATAAATCCCTATGATGGAATCTATTACTATAAACAAAAGATACAATAAGAAGAAATGCAAAACCCATAAAACCAAACTTAATACCCCATCATCTTGAGATGAATTAAAAAAAATTCCACAAACAACTCTGAAACAAAATCAAATTCTCCAAAAGTACGTACAAATTGAAAAGGGCACTTCTGTTATGGGTAACAGTAAACCTTCTTTGTCTGTGCCAGAAATCTTTGAGGTTATGCTCTGCAATGCTTGCAGCTAATATAGAACTACACTTACTCATCCTTGAGGACATAGCCAACATATCAGCAGACAAATTCATCTCTAACTTTACTTCACTAGCTCTTACTAGCTTTCTTAGCTTATTAGTACACTCACACCACTCCCTCTAATCACATCTGAGCAGGTCCAGATTGCTGTCTCTCAGGCAAAAAACACTTGCTCCTCGGTTAGGTCCTAATTATGTGTCAGGCTGCATTCTTGTCAGCACCAGGCACTGTCTGATAGACTGACAATGAAGCCAATTCAGTCTCAGCCTCTCAAAAGGATTCACACTAGAGGAATTAAGAATGCAGTAGTCATCCTGGTCCACAAGGAGGACCCTCTACTGGTCCAGGAAGCTATAGACCTATAAGACACACCAGCCTAACCTGCAAAGCAATGCAACACATTGTTATGGAATGTATTAACAAGCTCTGGATCCACTCTAGTTTTGTTTTTTTATGGTCAAACCTTGTCTCATGAGCTTCAAACATGTTACTGATGTATTAGACTCAGGCAAAGGCTTTTGATACTATCCAAAATGCTGTTATTATTGACAAGCTAATCAAACTAAATATCAACTCTTGTGTTACCTTCTTGATAGCAAACTAACTGACCAATCTATTAGTGAGGGAGGCTTAATCTATTTAAAAAGAGTAGTTGCCAGCGGTATCCCCCTGTGATCAGTCCTATGACCACTTCTCTATCGTATTCACTTCTATCAAGGTTGACATCAAGGGTCAATGGCTGATAAGTTTGCAGATGACGGAAGACTTGGAGCTGTCATTGCTTCCTATCTAAGTTTCAAATTCTTCTGGAGGGACTAACACGCATCAGTAGGTGGTGCCTGGCCACTGGACTACTCCCTCTCTCTTTTTCTTACAGACTCTTGAGAGGTGACCTCTGTCTAGAATATAGGCCCTCAAAGGATCCAGCCTTATGTGACCTTCTGCACATCTACAAAACTAACACCACCCTCAAATCCCACTCAAGAGATCTTAACTTCCAGAGAAATATAAATAGGATCAAAAGATGAGACAGATATTTTTCCCAGATAATCCCTCTTCTATGGAATAGACTTCCTTGGGATGTAAAGCAAAGTAGCTTCCTAACCTACTTTTAGTGCAACCTGAATGAATGGATGGGCAACAGTAAATACACTATGGCTGTAGTTAAACGGTAGCTGTAGTTAAACGGGATCAAAACTAGTAAGTAATGGTTATTAAAGCTTTCTTTTTTAAAAAAAGGGGCAGGAATTGAATCATTTATGTAATGTTGCTTAGGTTATATGATATATAGCAACATATGTGAATTATAATGTTTGTTAATGTTAATTTATTAATAGAGTTTGCTTATTTTTGTATAAATGTAAATTTGCCTATGTCACAAGTGATAATTCAATAAAGGTGTTCTTCCTTTTCCTCAGTTAGGGGTGACCACAGCAGATCACCTGTCTGCTCATGATTGGCAGTGGAGTTTTATGATGTCAAGTTGCCAGCCCGGCACCCAACCTTTCACAGAAGGCACACATATGCACGCACTCACACTTAGGGCCAATTTAGAGTATCCAATCCACCTACAGCATGTCTTTTGGATGAAGCTGGAGCACACTCACACGACCACAGGGAGGACATGCAGATTCCACACAGAAGACACCCCAGCCGAGGATTGAACCAGAGAATTCCATGTTGTGAGGCAGCAATGCTAACTGCTGCACCACTGTGGCTGCCCAATAAAGGTGTTAAAAAAAAAAAAAAAAGAAACTAGATATAAATTATTCATGTCAGTCAGTACCTATGACTTGTGATATTATGGCTAGGCTACTAATGACTGGATCAACAGCCCAATATTGACCTATAAGCCAATCAACCTATGAACAATTAAGAAGCAAATGTGAAACTTTGTTTAGTGGATGTTATAACATAATTTTTTATTTCTGAGGTGGACAGTCAGATGTGCATGCTAGCAATCATTTTATGATGCATTTATTTTTTTACATATAATAACAAACAAACATAAAACTTTGATTAGTAGATTTTATGACATCATTTTTATTTCTGAGGTAGACAGCCAGATGTGCATGCTAGCAATCATTTTATGATGCATTTATTTTTTTACATATAATAACAAACAAACATAAAACTTTGATTAGTAGATTTTATGACATCATTTTTATTTCTGAGGTAGACAGCCAGATGTGCATGCTAGCAATCATGTATGATGCATTTATTTTTTACATCTAATAACATTTAATCAGCAAATACAAAAAAATGTTGCTTTTCACAGATGGTATTATATTCCGATATATGCATATGTGAATGCTATCAGTGAAAACACAATGAACATGATGCATGTTTCTGTAGGCTGTAAAGGTAAAGGGTAAAATGTTTTTGTCTAACATTTAAATGATTCCAATATGACACTCGATTCAAGAACGATTAATTGGCTGCTTATTTTGATTTCTAGAACTTAAAGGTTTGAATTATTCATAATCTTTTATCAAAAGCTAATAGATTAGGTTCATGACATCTTTCTGAATATAGAAGATTGTTGCATTGTCATACATTATAGTTATATATTTTTTCTTTTTTTATCTTTCCACTTTCTTCTCATTTCTAAAAGTAAAAAATAAAAAGTATAGGAGCAAACCAAGGCTGGTAAAATGTATCAACATATGAAAACAGCAGTCCAAAGAGCTGTACCAAACAGGAAACTCCGTTTGTTATAAATCCACACAGGAAAATCCATAAACCATGGAATTTATTGGTAACAAATAGGCAAGCGCTTTCACCCTTCTGGGCTTCCTCAGACTTTTATACCTTTTCATTAAAACTTAATTTTTTTTTAAGTTTTAGGAGCATTTATTCCTTGGTCGCTATTGTTCTGTCATTTTTTTAAAAGTGTAAATGCTGTAATTAGGTGACAGCCATTTGCATGTCTACCTTCATTCAGCTCCATGGTCCTTATGAAAATTTAAGTCAAAAGGTTCTGAAACATAAATTTTGGAGGAACATTTTGCTCATCTGAGTATCCACTGCCATTCTTCTATATTCTCATGATTCATTAGAGTATATCTTCTGATGGTTTATTTTAAAGTAAATAATTTATTTAAGCAAAAATGCTCATTCAGTCATCAGTGATTTTTTTAATTGTAAAAGAAAAAAACATACTCTAGCAATGGCTGATGGGCCACAAATAAATTCATTTTCATTGTATTACATAAATCAAATTTAAGGTATAACAGTGAGATGGCATTATTGCAAAGGGTCCACTTTTAGTGGACAGCTGTCACATTGAACAACAACATTTAGTCTTGCCAGGTCAGTATCATTGATGGATGAAGCCCAGATTATGACCCAAATGGCCTAATTTCAGCTTGTGGTCCAGGAACCAGATCAGCAGATTGGCAAGGAGGAGGAGGATGAAGAGGCTTTGTCAGCTCACCTCTATCTGGATGGACAGTTGTATGTTCCAGGATGCAAGAAATTCTTGAATTCCCAGTGAAGATCAGGAGATGCCATGTTATGTATGACTATGGGATACCCTCACATGTCCATGAATTTCCCTTGTAGGCATATACTAAGCATGCAAAATGGCAGCATATTTTAATACCTCCCCCTCCCAGCCTTTATACTTCCCTCCCATTGCAGAGATGCTTAATAACTCTGCTAGGCCTACAAGCTTCCTCCAGAGGGAGGCCCCTTGTGGTAAGGCTGCATTGTTAGATTTCCCCAGACTGTACAAGGAGCCATGGATGATGAAGAAAAACAAAACAGTTCAGCCCTTTGTAAAAATCTTCCATATTTCTAAGACATTAAACTCTGAATGTGATGGTCCCTATTTACTTTCTTGGTCATTGCTGGTCAAAAAGAAAAGAAAATAATATTGACATTCATTGGACATCTATATTCAGCTCTGCTAAAATGTTCAGGCTGGTTAAATAGTTTCTTATTACTGAAAACATTTTTTTCTTATGCCTATCTCTTTGTAATGTCTTTCCTATAAATGTGAAGGTTAAGGAGCATTTTTATCATTCTGCTAGTAGACTCTTATCAGATGCATACAACCAAATGCAGTTTTAATGTCTCAGGAGTTGAATTATAGTAGACATTGCTGTAGGAAAAGAAGAATGTCTCTAACTACATAACCATTTTTGATAGTGTTGGCATATAATTAATTCTGCAATATGTTTTTCACAAAAAAGTCACAATTTATTTAAATGTAACAGAAGTTTTTTGACATTTCATGGTTTATTCAAAAGTGATGGAATATTTTTTATTGACAGGCACCATTAAGAAACTAAAGAACCAGCAACATAGCAGGAGAATATAAGGCAACCCAAAATTGAACAGACAGCAGCCCAGATACACAGATGTAAATCTAAATCTTTTTGTTATTCATACACACTATCATGATAGTATCTGTAGAGCATCAAAATAATGACATACTAATATATATATATATATATATATATATATATATATATATATATATATAAATGAATGCAACTCTAGATAACATTACAGCAAATGAAACACTGACATGATTTTATGTTACTTTATTAAGGTCATGAGAAAGATATTTATTGTACATGTTGTCAGACATAGCTTAGAGCTGCAGAATGTAACAAGTGAAATCATCTTAAAACAGATGCTAGCAGCCCATTTCAGTAAACAACAATAATTACATTGCAGTGAATAAATGCATATTATAAAACAGTTTTAAGCTGCATAAATCAGAGCTTTGCTTCCTTGATGATCCATGTTTTCAAAGTGGGAAAATATTTGGAGAAGCATTTCAAACATTGGTGGCATTTGGCTACAAAAAGTTTGATCTTAGCAGACATGGCCTCTGATATGCCTTCCATTAGAATTTGAAAATTAAACACTTTACAGTAGAGCTGCTTTTTATTTTCAAACTACCCAGACTACAAACTGGTCACATAGATAAAAAGTATACAAACAGTTAAACTTGCTCTATTGATTTAAGCACATTAATTATTTCAGTTATATAATAGTGAACATAACATACATGTTTTGTTTGCTGTACTGTATATGAGATTTATAACACAAATTTCACAGTTTTGTTATGGCCACATCAGGATTTAGCACCAATATTTCTAATAAACTCTATGAGTTATTTTAAAGAAATATGCTAGTTCTGCTTTAGAAAGTATAATTAATGCCAATATGGAAAGATCCTGTACAACAGTTCTTAAAGAATTACCTTCTTCAGGATCATAATTTAACATGAATTTTATTTGAAAGTTTGAGTTGTCCTATTGTATCACTGACTGAAATGTAAATAAACTAGCATAAAAATAATCTTCAGAAGTTCTTGAATGTAGAAAAATAGTATTTATCTAATAAACGTATATTTTACAGTTTAAATACCTACTATATTTTATGTGTTACCAAGTGCATGGTGTGAAATTAGTTGTGTATTAGCATGCATTTCCACATCTATTGTGTATATATACTTCATAAATTTTGAACATATTCCGAGTATGAAGTAGTTTGGAAATTGATATACAGAGATAATGTATTTATCCACTTATATTTTCTACTCTGTTAATGTATGGAGGTGGTACATTAATTGATTTTAACAGGATGTTCCCCAAAACATATAGCTGTGACAGTACTCAATGGATGTCCCACTTATTGTGAACATTTTACTAGAGCATATTGACTTGTTACTCCAGCAATTGCACTGTAAATCATACTATGTGGGCCTTTTGAAATAGGCAGTTTATGCGTGTGTGTGTGTGTGTGTGTGTGTGTGTGTGTGTGTGTGTGTGTGTGTGTGTGTGTGTGTGTATGTATGTGTGTGGGCATGCAAGCACAGTTGCACACTCAACCTGGGAATGAGCTGATATGCAGAGAGTCAGAGGACAATAATGTTTCTGAAGAATATATACTCGGATTTAATAAAAAATGAAAAATATTACAAAGTATAATGAGACAAAAAAGTCTAATTAGTTTGTCAGGTACGGTTATCTGATCAGTTAATCATACCTTTGAAATAACTGGATTGGCTGTCAAATAACCTATATGGCACATGCATCCCACATTGCACCACTAAACAGCAGTAAAGAAGGGAAGATGAAATTCTGTATTTCACTCAAGTATTCAATATCACATGACTTAAAGGCATCTGCTTTTTTGAAATGGGCCATGCAAATAGGAGACATTAGACTTTTCCTCATCAGGTGTCTCATTTCAGCAACTATCCTTTATGCTTTTATAAAATATTCAACCTTGCAGTTGTTATTTTTTAAGGAATTATTATTTTTTTTATTTGTGAATGGCAGTAACAGAGACTGCTGACGTTACATAAAAATAACATTGCTTTGGAGTGAAATCCTTCAGATAAGGTAGATGATGGGAAGGCATGGCCTGTTCATGGCCTGGGATGACATTACAATAACCTGAGATGGGTTACAATAGGCAGGCAATGACAGGCTGTTCAAATAGTATCTATGAGAAAAAGGCAACCAGGAAAGCTGTATAGCTCTTTACAAAAAATGGAGATAAAAAGTAATTTGCAATAACAAACTAGATGTTGTTGCTAAAGAAATATCACCTTTTTTTTAAATTTATTGCATTCTTCATCGAAGTTAATTACAAATGTCATAACTAAAAATATGCATTTAATTATCATGGAATAATTTCTATTGTCAAATACAATGATTCATATCAAGGTTAAATGACTAGATTCCAGTGATGTCTGGTACTGTTATAAAGATGATCTGAACCCACAGATAATTTTATAGCTGAAACCACTTATCCGACTGACAATATTCAGGAGGTTCGACATCTCCTTAAAGGTGCAACCTGTTTAAATCCTTGTCATGTACAGACAGCATAGTTTACTAATTCCCCATGCTCTCCGTTTCACCCTGTATAGATCACAGTTCATTTCACTAAAATGGTTATTGCTGCCTCCAAAAGTTGTACAAAAGTAATACCCGAACCTAATACGTTTTCCTTACATTATTAATCTAAAAACAGATAGCAAAGCTTACCTTCCAATGATTTAACAAATATTTTAACATTTCAGCTTGCCTAGTTCACTCATTATTACTGATACAACATCTGATTACAGCCCTGGTTGAACTCTTCGACATATCTTTGACAGTCTTGTGGGTTGAATGTCATAGTAATCAATTGCCACTTTATTAACTTACTCATTGGCAAAAGTTCGCAACTGAGTTTTTTTTTTTATCTAGAAAAGCTACTGCTGCTTGCTTTTTGTTCAGATCATCCTGTTGTACACTATTATTTAAAAAAAGACAGTACCATACCCTTTGAAAGACTATCGGCTAGTTACTTTAGAGGCTGAAGAGGTTGATTTCAAGGACTATAATGCCATTATTTGTAGAATCATAAATGGCATTCTCTACCCTAACCAGTCTTGTCAGAAGAAGAAGATGCATTGGCAGCTTTATCCAAATATATAACAAAATTGTCCAGTGTCAGATGAGATACAGTTTATATACCGCACCTTAAAGAGGCTGAGAAATGGGGTTATAGCATTTCTATCAATACATCCAAGTTATAGCCTTGGGATACAGAGGTTTGATACACATAATAAGGCCACCCCCGTTTAAATGCACTTATGGTCTGCTATTGAATGAAGGAATGACTAAGGTATGATCCACAAGTCTTGTTCACAGTAAACATTTATGTCCAGGGAATATCTAGTCGAGTTTTCTTAATGATTGCTAGCACCATCTATATGATATATTTTTACTGACAGTCAAGGTTATTTTATGGATTTGGAAAGATACTTAAGGCTCAGTAATTGACAAGATCTGAACAGCAGCAGTCCAGCCTTAAAAAGAACTCACCATGCAAACTATTGTAAAGAAATCCTGTATGACAACATCTGCTTCATGGATCACTTGCCACTGCTCATAGGTTTAATGCATGTTGCTCTTGTCCTGGTCTTTGGATGTAACAAACTGCCTCTACTGGCATTTTATTTTGCACTGAAAACATGGAGCTGTCTCTATATTTGTTTGTATTTGTTAGCCAGGTATGTGTGCTGGTCCTACAAGGGCCTTTTTCAGGCAAGATCTAGGCCATATTCGCAATCACTCATAAAATTACTACAATTCTGTTATTGCCATTACAATTTGATCCTTTACGGATCAAAGGATAGTATATGAAATACTGACTGTAGGTAAGCAATGAAGATAGGGATAGTTGTAAAGATGGAATTAATAGTTTTGTTTACAGTACATTTTGATG
The DNA here is from genome assembly GCF_019279795.1 of Protopterus annectens. Lineage (NCBI taxonomy): Eukaryota > Metazoa > Chordata > Ceratodontiformes > Protopteridae > Protopterus > Protopterus annectens. The sequence continues at coordinate 641,249,955 of NC_056751.1, forward strand.
TATTCATCAAAATATTTGTATGCCAGGAGGAGAGATGCAAGAAGGCTGGAGACAGCCTTAAGGCAAAATAACCTTTCTTCTGGACATATCTTCCCTTTCATGAGTGTCTTGAGTTCACCTTACTGCACAGTAAATAGGGTGTAAATTATTAATCAGTAATTACATAAATATTTAGGAGTAGTATGTAAAAGTTCTGTTAAATGGACAGCAGCAAAGCAAAAAAAAAATAAAAAACCAGGAAAAACTCAAGAGAATTGTTCAAAATAACACAGAATATGAGAAAGCAGGACAAGCAAATATAAATTCAAGGAAATACAAGGTAATACAAACTGGGCATAACATAACATTAAACAGTATTATAAAGCAATAATAACACATACATGAAAAACAATATAAAACATAATAAAGTAGAGGAGAGCATAGGGCATAATATGATAGGACCCACTGCAGTAAAAAGGCAGGATAAGATGAAATAGAACAGAAATTAATAAAACACAGTAAAATAGAATTATCAGAACAGACAGAGTACAATGAATAGGGTGGGATAGAACAGAGTACAGTGCTGAGTAGAACAGGATAGAATAGAATAGAACAGTTTTAAGAAGTTCAAGTAGAGAAGTAAAGGATATAGTGCACACCAGTTGTGATCTGATAATAATGCACACCAGTTGTGGTCTGATACCAAAAAGAAACTGAGGAAGAAGATAAACAAAATAGGCAGCTGATTTCTTAAGTTACCAAACTGTGCTCAGGACTGACTTTGCATTTCATGGCTGAATAAGATAACTTAGGCATTAAAATGCATGCCATCTGGGGGCAGTTCTGGCACTGTGTGGTTTAAACCTTATTGGACTTCTTTCCTTTTGTTTACTTTGAACGTGATATCAGTAGGGTAACAACCATTGCTGCCCAAGCAGATATTGAAAGCACATGCCAGAGTTCTCATTTACATACCATGCTGTTGTTTAGCCTACTTTTATACTATTCTTGATTTGTGCTGACATTGACTGCACCTCTTCTGGGATATATTACTGTAGCACTTTTGGGATTTATTACTGTAGCACTTCTGGGATATATTACTGTAGCACTTCTGGGATACATTACTGTAGCACTTCTGGGATATATTACTGTAGCACTTCTGTGTTATATTACTGTAGCACTTCTGGGATATATTACTGTAGCACTTCTGGGATATATTACTGTAGCACTTCTGGGATATATTACTGTAGCACTTCTGGGTTATATTACTGTAGCACTTCTGGCTTATATTACTGTAGCACTTCTGGGATATATTACTGTAGCTCTTCTGGGATATATTACTGTAGCACTTCTGAGATATATTACTGTATCACTTGCTGTTGCAATGGGCATCAGCATCGGTGTCAACTCACCCCCTTTTGCCATTTTTTACATGGGGTTGGGGTTGGGGTGTCACCTCAACAGTGACAATCACCTAGAGCCAGTGTTCACATGGCTGGATGGCTAATTCTGCCATAATGGCAATATAGCATTGTCAAATAAAAAAAAAGAAAAAAAAAAACAAGCACTAACTGAAATGAATTTACAGTTCTTTGAAACTTTAAAAGTGCTGACCAACTTGATTACAAGGGGTAATAATATGTATAAGTGCTTTCTTGTGTGGGAAAAGTCACTTAAAAATACATAAAAACTAAGATAAATTGAAAATACTGTCAATACAGATGTCATGAACCAAATCCTATGCTATCATCCTTATCCCCTTCCACACTTAGTTCTTCTGTGATTGTAGTTAAAATCCTGTTAAATAAACTTGTGCTGCTTTCTTGATGAACATCTAAAAGTTCCAGAGCAAATTACTCTTCATATTTTAGACAGTGGGTTAACAGTAAAATATAATATACCTGACAATGTCTGAGAAGTTTTAGGGAAACTGATTATCGAAATGTTATATATTTTTATGATGCTAAATCAAACTTGTGGTCTGTGATCATTTGTTTGCTTTAATTTAGAACTTGAAAGCTTTTATTCAGAGAGGGGATGATGTTCTCTATGTCAACTGTGATAACAATTTATTTTCGTTTAGTGTCTTTCAGAATCAGGTTCACACAAATTAACCTGTGGTTAATTTATATGGAGAGAGATAGATAATAGATATTGTTATAATTTCCTGAAGCCATAATATATCATTAAGATATATTTATAAACATTCTATGTTTAATAATGTCATGTGCTATATCAACATGCAGTGGGTTTGCTGCTAACCACCTTATTAATAACAGATGCAGAAATATATAAGAATACTTGCTTAGTCATTCACAAGCATTTCCTTTTGATAACTTGTCATGTTATAGCTTTTGTTTTAGTTATATATTCATTTGTTTGGGCATCTGAAGTCATAGTAATCTCCCTGCAACTCTCACATACTCTTCTAACTACAACATTTAAGTTGGTGCTACCCATGTCCTTTCCAAGAGCCCCACCACAACTTTCTGTTACACAGATTTATTATAAATAAAATGAAGGTGTTTGTTTAGTGTGGAGGACATTTTAGCATAAGCAGGTATACCAGCAGGACCACATGGCCTGTAACAATTTTAGTTTGCTGAATTCCTTCAACACCTACTCCTCCTTAATGAATACGTTTTTTTTGTATTCTGTTCTACTTTAGATATTTTCTTCTGATATATTATCATAGTATTATAATAATTCTCTGACTTCCTTCTTCCAATACTCACTAAACAGTGTGCTACATACTTCACATTTGTCACCATTTTAAATTCACATAGCATTAAAACCCATCACACATGACTTCACTGACAAGCTGTTTGTTAAACTACATACTGTTATTTTTTAATATTTGTTTACATCATTGATTATTTCAATGCAAGTCTACCCTTCTCTGTTCCATATCTGTTTATCTTTTCTAAGAACTTCTGTTTATTTTTAAAGCTTCCTTCTACTTTTAATAAACCAATATTCTGTGTGATTAGCAGTTCACTTGATTTGCATGGTATGTTTTTCTAGTCATACCAAATATTATTTTAAAATATTATTCTATGATTGATCTATGATTTGCTGAATGAGAAATGGTTCTCCATTATCTCTCCTACAACTTCCAATTTACTTTTTATGCACCGTATATTGACTGTTCCACATGGCATTATTAAGCTGCGTACTTTGTTCCAAACAAGGCTCACACATGTGACCTTGCTATTTTATACCTTCTGAGTTTGTACTTGTGATCATGTGTACTATTCAACATAATGCAATTTTTTTTTTTTTTTTTTTTTTGGTAATGCAGTTTGTAATTTAGAAAAATCAATTTAATTTCTCCATGGACTACCTTCTGAAGATCTCAAGAAACCACTGACATACTAGAAGCTGCATTCCTTGTAATAGACAGATTGCAACAGGATGGGGTAGGAAAGCAGAACACAAAATAGGTCATAGTTAAGTAAAATAGAAAGTATTAGCATCAGAAGGTGCAAATCCAGGACAGAAAATAAAACAAAGCACATAAAAATAATATGATATGATAGAGCAAAAGGGAAAACAGAAAAAAACATATAAATAAATACAAAAATAAATAAAAGAATGCACTATAAATGAACAAAGCATAACAAGAGCAAAATACTTGAAAACAGAATGTAGCAAAATAGGTGATGCACAACAGAAAGTAAAATATGGTGTCATTGTATAGATTTCTGCACATAAGGTAAAATAGAATACAGTAATGTGACTTTTATTAAAGCAAGAACAAGAAATGAATAAAATGGGAGAATATGGTTTATCAACAGTTACTTATATTTGCAGTATAAACAAAATGACTAGAGTGTAGAAAATGTAGCAAAGCAAAACAAATGTCAAGAGTGCTACAGGCGTGTTAAGAGCACATGAAAATTAAAAGGACACAGCAGAATAGAGCAAAGTAGGAAGTATAGTAACATTAAAAAGACGTGGAGCAGGGAATTTTGTGCTGATGATCAAAGAAGAAAACAATGAATCAAATTATAATGTGATAAATATGTCATGATATTATAGTAAAATAAAGTAGAAAAGCAAAGAATACCATGGTGAAAAGAAAAAAAAAATAAAACAATACATTTCTTTAAAAAAATCACTTAATTTATAATGCAACAGACTAGAACAGAATAAAATAAAGAGAACAAAACACAATATAATACAATGCGTAGAACACAATGGGACAGGCTATGTGGAAGTTGGGTGTAATCCTTGGTAATTGTCAGTAATTCCACAAAATAGTTAATACTTTTTCAATTCTTCAAGTCTGAAAGCATAGATCTGCTATTATTATGTAATTCACAGTTATTGGAGTCTGAATTCTTTAATACCACTTTAATCAGAAGATGCTCCTAGCCAAACCTAAACCACACCCCAGATTATGGGAAACTAAACCATCCATGCCTCATAAAATTGTCCTCATTCTGAAACTTGAGCGTGCAGGAGTTCTTTGGCTCCTGTAGTTTGAAAAGATACATTTTTCACAATATCTGCACCATCCTACAACCCCCATAACATGACTTAAATAAATTAAAAACTTTGACAAATGAGTTTTTGAGGTCATAAAGAAAGGTTATTAGTGTCACAAAGCTTTTTATGAAAAAACAGTTACTGCCTCTAAGAAGGAAGCAGGGAGTGAGTCCAGGCTGTGCTAAGCAAGAGCAATGAAGGGCCAAACACCAGTACTGCCAAGATTGACAGGTGGTAAACAGAACATTCTGAAGATCTCCTTAACTTGTTGTCCTCCTACCAGAAGACAGTGTCAGCATTCTTTGATGGGTTATCTTCCTTTACCATCGGTGGAGTATCTGAGATGATCTGGGGCCTTATTAGGTGGAAAACTGCTGACACAGGTGAGATGTGATTGAAGGCATTGGAGATGGTAAATAATAAAACTGTTTGTATTCTGCGCATTGCTTTTCCTCTGCTTATGTCTGTAGAGTCATTTTTATCAAAACAGAAAGCAACAGTCGGGTTAATGATATGGAAGAACTGATCTCAGATTATGGCCCAAAAGATGCATGTTCAGTTAGAAAACCCTATCTTTGAGGAGTCTGCTGTAGTAATAGAGTGCAGAGGCATTTTTCCAGCTCACATAACCTTGGGATGGAGGACAGGCTGAACATAAAGACTAGCAGTCATTGCTGGAGGCCAGTAATGCTATCCTAGGGGAATGTGTATATACAATATACATTAAGAACAGGATGAGAGAGGCAGTAGAGTTCTCAGAAAAGCCATCTGGAGGTTACTAGATTAATACTATTCCAGGATGCCCACATTTTCTTTTCATACAATGGTCCTGGCTGCTTGTTTAGGGTGGGATCCATTTCTGAAGGGTAAGTCAGATAGTTAGCAAGAAAAGATGAACAGTTGGAGAAGAGGAGCTCTGAGATGCCATTGATGGCAAACAGCTGTAGTGGAAACCAAACAATAAATAAAAATATATAACAAATGAAAATGTAGAATACACTAGAACAGGACAGAGAAAAATGCAGTAGAATGAACAGAAAAAAAGCATGGAATAGAATAGAATAGAATAGAATTCAGTGATATAAAATTGTCTAGTCTTGAAAATAATAGCATAGAACAAAAAATACAATAAAATTAAAGATATCAGAATAAAAACCAGACAACAAAGGAAGAGAGAAAGAGAGAAAACAAACAAGCTACATATTACCCAAATTTGTAGAGACACTCTACGTAATGAGGGATAATTTTAGTTTTCCACACTACTGAGTAAAGAAAGTTACTGAACTTCTTAATGGTCTTTTTTGGCTATACGTTTAGTAAAAAACTATGAATTGCAGGGAATGACAGAACAGATAGAAAAGAAAATGTATTGATTAGTTAGGATAGAATGAAAAAGGAAACAGGTTAACAGAACAAAGTAGGAAATGATAGAACAGAGCAGAATATATCGGCATATGGAAAACAGGAAAATATAGGATAGAAGAGAGCAGAAACATAACAGAGCAAAGCAAACACAATAGAAAAGAATAAATCATAAAAAATGCAAATACTAGAAAGAAAAGATCAGAAGAGAATACAGTAGTAATGTAAAAGTACAGGAAAATAGAATAAGAACATAAAGGAAGAAAAAAATTCAAAATAGGAAAATGCAGAGAAGAATAAAATAAAACAGAATACATGACAGAATGAAATAATAGGACAGAACAGAGCAGAATGAAATATAATTTAAAGTGCAGAGAAGGTCAGAACAGTATACAACCAAATGGAGCAGAAGGCAAGAAATACAAATGTCATTTTGGCATGTAGTTGGTCTGTCTACGGCGTAATAGTCATAACTTCCTGCCATATCAGTTTGAAGACATTCTGCACATTTTGCATTTAAAATGATACAAATTAAATATAAAAAAATATGAAACACCTGAAGTAAAATTTAGGATATGTGTAACAAATCATAGTGAATGAATACCCCAAAAGTCTAAATTAGGGTGGGATCCATTTCTGAAGGGGTAAGTCAGATAGTTGGCTAGGAAAAATGAACACTTCGAGCAGAGCTGGTAGACTAGCAGGTTTTGTCTCAGCATGCATTTCTGATGGATATAAAGTCGGAAATTCAAATGTGTGTCATTATCTAATAAATTCAAATCCACAGTAATTTGACAGAAAACCACAAATTTTATGAGGAACAAACAAAAAGTATGTGGCAAACATCTGGACAGTCTGAGAAAATCCAAACAGTTGGGAGGTATGTACCAGGGTAACCTATCAAGCTTCTTTTGACATGAATCTATGTTACAGCTTAAAGCTTCCTCTCCCTTGGTTTTATGGGATTTGTGCAGACTGGATGGAAGTGACCCATGTAACTTTTTTCAGCCATAATCATATGCTTCCGCATTCTCTGTGTTGTCCACAAAATTTGATTTAAGAAGAGCTTCTTTATCAGTGTATCACTAGTTGAAGAAAACACCACCAAATACCCAGTTCTCTATTCATTTCCCATTACTGAAAACAATAGACCTCAGCTAGTCTAACAGCTCTGCTTCAGCTGTTTTACACACTCACATTTTCAAAAGTATAGCTATACTTGGTTAGTGTTGAATCAGTTCTACTAACAGCTGCCTTGATCATCTAGAATAAAAGTGTGCCCTTTATGACCATTTTGTAATTATAAAAGCAATACACTGTCATCTTCAGTAAAACGGTAAGGCTGCCACACAATCTGTACTTATACTCAACAGACCAATTTGTGATTGTATACTTTCAAAAAGTATAAGATGTTATGATCCATACTAACTTTTATTAGCATATGCATCAGCCAGTAATTCTGGGCTGGTGAATCCTTGTACTCTAGTGCAACTCCAGTTGCAACATATAAGATATATTTGCTAGAGCTGTATTCATTTTTTTCTAAAAATGACGAAATAGTGAAGAAGATTATAATGTTGAGAGCCATAATGGGATAGAAAAGAATAGACCTCAGTGTAAGAAAAGACAGACGTAGAAAAAGTATTGCCTGGCTGAATAGAATGAAATAACACAGGATGCAAAACATCAGAATTTAATGCAATAGAATATAAATAGAATAGAATATAAATAGAATAAAATGCAAATAGAATAAAATGCAAATAGAAAGCAGTAGAATAGAATTGAATATGTTTGCATAAAACTGAAAAGAATGCAACCTGAAAGAATAGACTTGGAAATGATAGGACAGAACAAAATAAAACAAAGTAGAACATGCTAGAATATAGAGCATAACAGAATGTAATAAAAATAGAACAGAATACAGTAACATATGAAAGAAAAGAATAAATAAAGTTTAGTTTGGATACAACAGAAGATGATACAACCTCACAGAAAAGTAGAGGAAATGAGAGGTTAGCATAGAAACAGAGTAGGATTGAAGAGAATACACAGCACAGGAAAAGATAAAATACACTGGAGCCAAACAACTTTGATAGGACAGAACAGCATAGAATAAAAGGACTATGGTAAACCAAGTTTGTTGATGACTGCAAATGGAGATCAATTATCAAATCAGTGATACTCAAATTCTCCATCAAATTATAAGTCAAACAAATGCTTAGTAATTTAATCATCATCTTACTCTAAAAAAATAGCTACGTTTAATTTTCTTAAATTTAGCAGCACTACTGCTTGCAATATAGATAACAAGCCACTTACAAAAAAATAGCTAAGTTTAATTTTTTAAATCTAGCAGCACTACTGCTTGCAATATAGATAACAATCCACTTACACCTGACACAGTTAGGGACTTGGGTACTTGTGCAGATAAAAAAAAAAAAATCCTTTTCCCACCATGTCACTGTTGCAGTAAGAAAATCCTTCTACCTTACAAAACATAAACTACATGATATTTCATCAAGGTGCAAAAAAGTTTTAGTCCCATTTTATTTATCCCTTATTGGGTCCATTTTTGAACATAAGGCAACCTTAGCATATATCTCACTAGGATCTCTAACAAGCTTGGGAGGCCTCAGTGTTTCAACACCAAATAGATGTCATGTCTCAGTACCCTTAACTACTCTGATACACTAAAACTTAAGACTCTCTACTCAGTATCATACAGACTCTTAAGGAATGATATCTTTTTAGCCTTGAGTGTTCTGCATGACCCAGCACTCTTTGAACCTCTTCACCTAAAGAGAGCCAGAGATAAAGCAAGTACTACAAAACAGTTTAGAGACTAAAACCTGTTCTATCACATCAACAAAACTAAATAGTGCAATAGATACCCAACTCAATGTATACCTATTTTTGCAGAATGAGCTTCTCTTGCCCGTCAAGCATAGTACTTCCCTAAAAACCCTTAAAACACATCAAAATGGTCGGATGGGGGATTACAGTATTTTAATGGGGATATGTGGTGAATGACTGCTTAATGAGTGACATTGTTAGTCCCCACTATGTTGGGTAATGTGACTGAGCTTCTTCATAGACTGTGGACTTAAGCTTAGTAGAAACCTATGAACATGTAAACCTGCAACCAACGTAGAACAGAATAGAGTAGAGTAGAACATAATACAAAATGTACTGTTTTGTTTGTCTGAAACAGAAAAGGAAACAACTTGACAGAACAGAGTAGAAAATGATAAAAGAGAACACAATAAAACAGAAAATATTAAAATACAAAGCTTAAGAAAATATATTATAGATCAGAGTAGAAAACAGAGTAGACAAACAGCACAGAAAAGAAAAAAAGAATAAAAACATAGAAACTAATAGAATAGTAATGAATAGAATATAGTGAGAACATAAAGAATAAATCAGAAAAGAATAAGAACATAAAATAATAGTAAAGCAGGCAAACAGAATAGAATAGAATAGAAATAAAGCAAAAAATAGAGTAGACTAGAACAGAATAGTATAGCAATAAAGCAAAAATAGAGTAGAATAGAACAGAAAAGTATAGAAATAAAGCAAAAATAGAGTAGAATAGAACAGAATAGTAAAGAACAGAATAGAAACAGAAACACATGAAAATAGAATACAGAATATAAGATTTAAATTTTATTGAGCAAAGCAGGATAAAACTTGATAGAATAGAAAAAGAGTGACTATGATAGAACAGATTAGAAGAGAGTAGAATAGGAAACAATATATAGCAATGAAAAGGACCAAGTATACAATAGAAAATAGAATGGAATAGAATTGTCTTTTTTACATGGCGCCAAATTCTATCCAATCATTACTGTGGCAACTTCACACAATATTGATATAAAGCCATGCTGTATTTAAAATTACACAACATAAGAATAATTCTTGTAAAATTGAGAATTTATGTATGTTGCAGAATACATCTTAGAATGTGTGGCATCTACATCTAAATAAATGTTTTGTTGTGTAAAGTGAGAACTAACACATTTTCAGAAAATTTCAATTGCTGCCAGAATATTGTAACATCTCCAACTAGAAGTGCATCATTCTGTTTCATAGCCCCATCTGTGACTGCATGCTGCAAGAAGTATAAGATGTTATCTCCTTGATAACTTTTGTTTGAATATGAATTACTAAGGAATGGCAATCTATGCATCAGCCAATACTTTCTGAACTTGTGAATCTTTATGATCCATTTGTAATATATGAAGAATTCAACAAAAGTTTTAAGATCAGTTAAAGATCACATTCCAGGTAGCTTGTTAGTAAACATGAACTATTTTAAAATGACCTAAACATTATAGATTATGCTTGTTTAAAATATGACTATGGGCCATAGGCTATTTCACTATGATGCTTGCTTTCAATATATTATATCTGAATTTTGTAATCTTTCCTTACATTTTCCAATATTTATTTATCTCTTGCCACATCTTCTTTGTCACAGATTAATTTATACTGAGCTGCTTATCTCCCTTCTTCAACTTGAATAAAGAATAAGGAAAACAGTAACATTGCAAAGACTATAGAGTAGAATGGACTAGGACATGCTGACCATAGAACAGAGCAGAATAGAGGAGAATAGAATAGAACATATAAAGTTTAGTTTGGCAAGAACAGAAGGATACTAATTGAGAGAACAGGATACTAATTCAAAGAAAAGGTCAAAACAGAATAGTGTAGCCCATGCTAGAAAATAGAGGATAAAACGATAGAAGAGAAGAGAATTGAAAACTTAATGTAGCAGGATAAAAAGAACAGAAAAGTACAGAACAAAAAGGAAAAAAAATAAGACCGAAATTAATAGAATAATAAAACACTGAAGAGAGGACATTAAGCATAAAGGTAGAGCAAAACAGAATATGAAACATAAATTAATAGAAAAAAATAAAAATAAAATAGAATGGAAAGAAATTAAATCAAAACAGAAGAAAAAACAGCAAAATAGTAAAGAATAGATTAGACAAGGTTTACATTGAGTGAAGCAGAACGGGCTACACTTTGAGAAATCAGGACAGAATAAGAAATAAAATGCTAAAACAGATCAGAATGGACTAGAATAAATAGCACAGAAAATGATAGGATAGAAATCAGTATAACAGAAAAGAGTGAAATAGAATACTTTAGAATACAATATAATACTTTAGAATACAATAGAAATATCATTTTGCCACAATAAAATTGCTATAATTTGATACCAATCCCAAGTCTATGCCATATTTATAAAACTTGTGATGCCATTGAATGATATGTATATGCTGTAAAATGTACCATATAATTCACAAAATCTGTATCTACAATGTTTTAACAAATGAACACCCCAAAAGTCCTAATTTTTGGTGTGTTACAGTATTTGCATGCTGAGGGTGGCTGCGGTGGTACAGTGGTTATTATTGCCACCTCACAGCAAGGGGTTCTCCAGTTCGATTCTTGGCTGGGGTGCCTTCTGTGTGGAGTCTGCATGTCCTCCCTGTGGTCATGTGAGGTTTCCTCTGGGTGCTTCGGTTTCCTCCCAAAGACATGATGTAGGTGGATTGGACACTCTAAATTGGCCCTAGGCATGAGTGTGTGCATGTGTGTGCCTTCTGTGAAATGTTGGGTGCCGGGCTGGCAACTCAACACCATAAAACTCTACTGCCAATCATGAGTGGCCAGGTGATCCGCTGTGGTGACCCCTAACCTGGAAAAGCCGAAAAAAGAAGAAGACCATGCCTGAAGAAAGTGGATGAGACAAGATAGGAAAGAAGATAGCTGAAATCATAACATTGCAGAAAACTGAGAACAGAGAAGAATAGCACAAAAAAGGGAAAATAAGACAGAAATTACTAGAATAGTAAAAAAGCACAATAAAATACAGTAAGAGCATAACAATAGTGCAAAACAGAATAAGAAAAGAAATCAAGAGAAAACAAAAAATAGACTAGAACACAAGGGAATAGAACTTAAACACATGCAAAGAAGAATATAATAGACTATACAATAATGGAAAAGAATATAATAGAATAGTTCTTATAAGGTGTAACTTAGAGCAGAACAGGACACGACTTCACTGGTCAGAAAAGAATACAAAATAACAGCCTAGAACAAATTGAATGGAATGGATTGCATAACACAGAAAATAGGCTAGGAATGAGCAGAACATAAAGTGTGAAATAGAATAGAATAGAATAGAATAGAATAGAATTTGTAGGGTTTAGTTTTGCTAGAACATAAAGGGAAAAAACTTGGGAGAACAGGTTAAGACATGATAGCTCAAAGCAGAATAAAGCAGAGTAGACCGTGTTGGAACATAAAAGTTAATAAAAGATGATGGAAAAGAGAGATGAAAACATAATACAACAGAAGAAATAAACAGAAAACAATAGAATGGAAAAGAAAACATAAGATAGAAATTAATAGAATAGTAAACAGGGGAAGAGAATATACTAAAATCTTAAAGTAGAGCAAAATAAAATAAAAGCATAAATTAATAGAATATACTCAAAACAGAATAGGACTGAAATGGATAGAATAAAAATGGGAAAAAAAGAGGAGAGTAGAATAAAATAGAGTAGAATAGAATAAATCACACTAGGTTTAGCTTGGATAAATCAGAACATGACACAACTTTTTCGTGAATATCTGACCAGAATACGAAATAGTAGGTTAGAACAGAGTAGAACATAGCAGAATGGAATAGAATGCATAGTGCAGTAAATGATAGACTAGAAATTGTCAGAACAGAACAGAGTAGAATAGAATAGAAAATAATAGAAAATAAATATCTTTGTAACAGTAGTCTCAGTTGGTAACAATCCCAAATTTATGGCACACAAAGCCAAAATGCAATTACAATTATACATCTTAAATTTAAAATGAAATATAAAATAATTATGCAACAAATCAAATAAAAGTAAAGCTATAATGTATAATGTATCACATAATTCACACAATCTAAGTCTGAGATATTTTAGCAAATAAGGACCCAAAAGTCCTCAGTTTTGGTGTGTATCAGTATGAACTATCACTGTAATGATTCATTGGCACATTTAATTTGCTGCTATTGAGTTGTTGCCTGTTCAGCAGGACATGAATAGTTATGCTTAACAGCTCCATTTGTATACTGATAAAAAAATAAGGTGTGGTAGTACTTGTTAAATTTTGTTAGAATACACATCACTAAGGAATGGCAGTCTATGCATCAGCAACTAATTCTACACTGGTGAATTCTTGTACTCCATTTATAAAATAAGAAGAATTCAACAAAATCTTTAAAATCACTTAAAGATCACATTTCCAGGTTTTTTTGCCAGTAAACACAAACTGTATTAAAATGAAGTGGATTCAGATTTTGTAAAAATATGACTCTCGGGTGTAGGCTTGTTAACTGTGATGCTTGCTTTGAACATTTTATATCTGACTTTTAAAAACTTTCTTCACATTTTCCATTTCTTTATCTCATGCCATATTCCTCCTTTTCCCTAGATTCCTTTAGCTATACATACATGCTTCCATTCTTCACAGTTAATAAATAATCAAGGAAAGATAAAAACACAGCGACTGTAGAGTTGAATGAGATACGATAGGCACTGTACAGAATAGAATAATAGTATATAATATAAGAAAGAATTGTGCACAACCTTTTAATGATTACTTTGGAGAGGGTAGGAAATAACAAAATATAGTAATATTAGCTGGGGTAGAGCACAACTAAATTTAGCCAAAAAGGCAGAATGGACAAGAACATTCTTTGTTGAGAAGTAAAATGGGATAGAAAATAACAGACACCAAAATAATAAAATAGAAGACAGACAAGAACAAATACTGATTGACAGAATAGAATAGAATAGAACAGAATAGAATAAAATAGCTGAAATTCAAGGGCTACATAATTATCTGATGATTGCAAACTGGGATTGGTTATAAAATCTCATTATCATACTAAAATTCTTCAGCAAGGACTGAACCATTCAACTGCTTGGTGTGCTAAACAAGGGCTTACACTGAACAACAAGAAATGCTGCATGTTTTCATTTTGTAAATATAACATCACTATTGCTTACCATAGAAATACCATTCCAAATAAATTTGACACTGTAATATGGAGCTTGGATACATACATTTATTGATAAACTCCCTTTGATCACAACATCTCTGTGGTTATTAGAAATTCTTTGTAACATACATAACTGTGGTAGTCCAAAGTACAAAGAAGTTATAGTTCTGACATTATTCCTCTTTTATTATGCCCACCATTTAAAATCAATTTATGGCATATTCCTCACTAAATACTTAAACCATCTTGAGACCCTCTCCATGTTTCCTCACAGAAATGATCTCAAGTCTCAGTAACCTTAGCTGCTCAGACAGTCTAAATCACATATTTCTCTGCTTATTGTCAGATAATCCAATGAGTGGTGATCTGTGCTTAGCTTTCCATGCTAACAGTCATCCAACTCTTTCATGTAATCTGATCCAATGGTAAAAACCTAAACCTATATTATAATGTCAAAAACACCAAATGGTATGACACATGCCTAAACTAATACATACCTGTTTTAAAAACAGGCTGCCCTTACTATCAAGCAGAGTACTTCCCAAAAAAAAAAAATTAAAGCTGGTCTGGAAGACTAGATGGTGGATCACAAACTTTCACATGGGTTATGTAGAAAAAGTGAACTTAATGAGGGAAATATAGACTTTGAACCTATAAAAATTGCACTAGTAGGAAGGGTAACCTTGGGTAGTGTCAGTGCAATGGCTCTAAAACCACAATAGTTTTAAATTTTAAAATCCATGCACTCCAAAGTCATGTATGTATATTACATCATAAAGGATGAGAAAAGATAGAAGAAAATAAGATAGAAATTAATAAAACAGCAAAAAGCAAGGCACCAAGAGCATAAAAGTGAGCAAAATATAAAAATATAAATAAATAAATAGAAATTAATCAACACAGAATAGAACAGAAAGAAATAGAAGAAAATGTGAAAAACAGAATAGACTAGAATGGTTGTGCATTAAAAAAAATATTAATCTATGAACAGGAGAGGACAGAATAGAACAGACTAGAATAGAATAGAATTGAATAGAAGAGAACAAACTCTGAAAGTTTTAGTTTGAATAGAGCAGAAAAGATGCAACTTGGGAGAACATGTTGCAGAAGGTGAGCTCAAAACAGACTAACACAGAGTAAACCAAGCTAGAATTCAGAGATTAAGAAAAGAGAGGTGAAACATAATATTACAGAAAAAAAGCAGAACAGAAAAGAAAAAATAAGATATAAATTAATAGAATAGCAAAAAGCAGAATAGAATACAAAAGCATAAAAGTAGAGCAAAATCCAACAAGAACATAAATGAATAGATAAGAATCAAAGCTGAATAGAGGAGAAAGGAACAGGATAAAAGGAGAAAAAATATAATATAATAGAATAGAATAGAATAGAATAGAATAGCTGAAATCAGGTGTAAAGTGAATGGAGCAGTACAGGATACAACTTCACATATTAGAACAGAAAAAGAAATAGGTTAGAACAGAAATAAACAGAGCAGAATGGAATAAAATTCATAACACAGAAAATGTAGGCCAGAAATGAGCAGAACAGACTAGAATAAAACATAAGTTTATTTTTGACGAGCTATCAGTGCTATCAACTTGTAGCAAACCCATGTCAATGCTATATTTATAAAAATCATGCTCTAATGAAAGTTATATTTCTTAAATATGAAATAATTATGCAACAACTCTAATGAAAGTGTGTTTGGAAATGTATACTCTGTATATTGAGCAATATACTTCTAAGAAGCTTTAGCAAATGACAGCTAAAAAGTGCTAATTATTGGTGTCTAACAGTAAGAACTGTCATTGTAAATCATCAGTGCATTTAAATTAGTGCTAAAACATTGTTATGTCTCCAGACAGCAGTCCTTAGTTTTGCTTAACAGACCCATTTCTGCTGTATACTCATACAGAGAAAAATACTACAACGTTATGGTTCTTGATGACTTTTGTTTGAATAAGCATCAGTTAGAAATGGCAATCTGTACATCAGCCAGTGCTCTGTACTGGTTAATCCTTGTACATTATATGCAACATATGAGGAATTCAACAACATGTTTAAGATAATTTAAAAATCACATTTCCTGGTAGATGGCAAGTAAACCTGAGCTGTTATAAAATGTCATAGGCAGGTTAACAAAAATGAGTGCTTTTAATATATTATATCTGAGTTTTATAACCTTTTTTCACATTTTCCAGTATTTCTTTCTCTCTCTCTCTGTGTCTCTCTTGCAATACTCTTCCTCTTCCTCAGATTTCTTTATTATTACCTGCATGCCTACCTTCTTCAAAGTGTATAAATACTCAATAAAAGAGTAAAAATGCACAGCATATATATTTGAACAAAATAGAACAGGCAGACAGTAGAACAGAAAAGAGCAAATGGAATACAATAAAATAAAACAGAATAAAACAGAAAAGAAAAAAAAATCACAGAAAAGAATAGAACAGAATAGAATAGAATAGAATTAAAAAAAAAACATAAACTTGAACTGTGCACAAATCTGAAGTAAAAGCATTGGAAAGGGTAAAGAATGATCTCTTTTGGTTTTATGCTAATTAAATTATGCTAATTTGGTTTTATGCTAATTAAAATCCTATCAACCTATCATCAGGAGAAAACAGAACAGAATAGAACAGAATAGAATAGATATAGAAAAGAAAAGAAAAAATAATACAGTAGAACAGAACAGGATGCAACAAGACAGCATAAAACAGTAGATGAATAAAAGAGAAGAGAAGAGTTAAAATTTAGTTTGGATAGAGAAGAAAAGGATACAGCTTGAGAGGGCAGCTTAAGAAATATGTCAAAACAGAAGAAAGCAGAGTAGATCATGTTTGTTTATGCAGTATGAGGCAAGATAGGAGATAAGAGAGCTGAAAACATAATATAGCAGAGAAAACAGAACAGAGCAGAAAATAAAAAGGAGGGGAATTAACAGAATAAAAGTAGAGCAAAGTAGAAAAAGAAAAGAAATACAAAAAGTAAAATCAACTCAGAATAGAACATAAAAGAATAAATTAAAAATATCTGAAAACAAGAGCAAAATAGATGAGACTGGAATAGAATAGAATAGAATAAAATAAAATAGAATAGAATAGATAGCATATGGCATAACTTGGGTAGAGAAGAACAGGATGCAACTTGACAGATCATAAAAGAACTAGAAATAGTCTAGCAGAGTAAAACAGAAGAGAATACATAGTACAGAAAATATCAGGTTATTAATGAGCAGAACAGAACAAGAGTGGAATAGAATAAAATAGAACAGAATTCATTTCTGTAGTGTTAAAGCTGGATAGAACAGAAAAATGATAGAACTTGGGAGATCTAGTTAGGAAGTAATAAGTCAAAACAGAAGAAAAACATAGAAAACCTGGAATATAGAATATAAGAAAAGATAGGAGAGACAAGAGCTGAAAACATAATATATGAAAAAATAAACAGAAATGACGGAATAGAAAAGAAAAGAGAAGAAAATTTAATAGAATAGTAAAACAGAATAGAATATACTGAGAACAAAAGAAGAAAAAATAAAGAAAATAAATTAATAGAAAAAAATCAAAATAAAATACAACAAACTATAGGAAAAAACAGAAAAGAAAAAATAGCGGATAGAAATTAATGGAAAAGTAAAAAGCAGAATAGAATCCACTAAGAGTATAAAAGTGAAGAAAAATAACATAAATGAATAGAAAAGAATCATGGGGCGGCCACGGTGATGCAGCGATTAGCGCTGTCACCTCACAGCAAGAGGTTCTCCAGTTCGATCCTCGGCTGGGGTGCCTTCTATGTGGAGTCTGCATGTCCTCCCTGTGGTCACATGGGTTTCCTCCCACATCCCAAAGACATGCTGTAGGTGGATTGGACATTCTAAATTGTCCCTAGGTGTGAGTGTGTGCATGTATGTGCCTTCTGTGGAAGGTTGGGCACCGGGCTAGCAACTCGACGCTGTAAAACTTCACTGCCAATCATGAGCAGACTGGTGATCCGCTGTGGTGACCCCTAACCGGGAAAAGCCGAAAGAATAAGAAGAAGAATAGAAAAGAATCATAACAGAAAAGAAAGGAACAAAAAAGAAAAAATAGAATAGAATAGAATAGGTCATACATTAAGGAAACCTTATCAAATTATGAACAGGACAGAATAGAATAGAATAGAATAGAATAGAATAGAATAGAATAGAATAGAATCTTAAAGGCTTTGTTTTAATAGGACAGAAAAGGGTGCAATTTGGTAGAACAGGCTGAGAAATGAGAGCTCAAAACAGACTTAAGAAGAATAAACCATTTCAGTATTAAGAGGATATTTGGTGTACACTGATCTTACATTAAAATGCTGTTTAACCTATGTAGCTAAGCACAAGAGAGGCAGAATAGAATAGAATAGAAAAGAATAGAATAGAATAGAATCTGCAACATTAAGAGTGGATAGAACAGTACATTTTGTTGTACAACTTGGAAGAACAAGTTGAGAAATGATAGCTCAAAAAAAGCAGAGTTTAAAAAGCTGCAATTAAAACGAGAAGAAAAGTTTGGAAAGTAGAGAGGTGAAACATAATATAGAAGAAAATATAGCAGAAAAGGACAGAAAGAAAATAGAAGATTGAAATTAATAGAATAGAATAGTAAAAAGCAGAATGAAAAGTACTAATGGCATAAAAGCAGAGCAATACACTACAGTATAAATGAACAGTAAAGAAAAGATGAGAATAAAAAAGAAGAAGAAAAAAGCAGAATAGTATAGAATAGAGTAGAATAGAATATATCTCATATGGTTTAACATGGAGAGCAGAGCAGGATAAAGCATCACAGATCAGAACAGAATAAGAAATAGGCTAACAGAGCAAAGACTATAGCTGCATGGAATATAATTCATAGCACAAAAATGACAGGTTAGAAATGAGCAGAATTGAAAATAAGAGAGGCGAGAAGAGAAAAGAAGATAAGAGAAAAATATATTTTTGACAAGCTACCAGTGCTGTCATTCATAACAATCCCAAGTCCAGGCCATATTTCTTAAAAGTCATGATGCAATGAATATTAGATTTCTTAGATATGAAAGGAATATATAAGAATGCTAAAACAAGGAGGATATCTTCATTCTGCACAATGCACCATAATTTATGCCATATACATCTAAAAAGCTTTAGCAAAAGACAACCCAAACAGTTGTCATTCTTTGTGAGTCACAGTATGAACTATCAGTGTAGCACTTTATTGGTACATTTAAATTGTTGCCACAACATTTTTAGATCTACAGGAAATGATGTGCAGTTTTATTAACAGTCACATATGTGTTTGCATACTGCCAAAAAGAATTATCTGTTATGGTCCTTGATAACTTTAGTTTGAATATGCATCACTGAGGAATGTCAATCTATGCATCAGCCACTAATTTTGGATTTGTGAATTCTTGTTCTCCGTTAGCAATAAATGAAGAATTCAACATTTTTAACATGACTTAAAGATCACATTTCTAGACAGCTTGCTATTAAACATGGACTTTTCAAATGAATTAAGCAATGTAGATTAAACTTTTGTAAAAAAAAATTGGGTTCTGATGTATATGCTGGTTAACTTCAATACTTGCTTTAAATATTTTATATCTGAGTTTTATAATCTTTCTTTATCACTTCCAATATTCCTCCTCTTCCTCAATTTTCTTTATCAATACATAGATGCCTACCTTTTTTCAAAGAATAAAGCAAAACTGTGATGAATATAGACTTGTATGGAATAAGAGAGGCAGACAGTAGAACAGAAAATAACAGAACAGAATAGACATGATTAAAAGACTAGAACAAACTAGAATAGAATAATATGAGCCTGAATTGTGTGGCAAATCTTCATGAAGACACTGGTGGGCATAAGAAGGAACAAAATATTGTAAGAATAGATTGAGCAAATCAAAATTAAATTTGGCAGAAAAAGAAAGAATAAAGAACATCATTACAATGAGACATAGAGTGAGATAAAAAAGGACAGACCACCACAGAGTAAAACAGAAGACAGATGAAAAATATTGACTGGTAGAATAAAGCAGAGATATGTAGAATAGACTAGAACAGAATAGAATAGAATAACAGATACTAGTGGATTATGGCTACTGATGATTTCTGATGCTTGCATACTGGGGTGGTTATAAAATGCCATCACCATACTCAATGTTTTCAGCAAGGGCTGAACTAATCAACTCTGTGGTGAATTAATCAAGGGCTTACCCACATCTACAAGAAATAGCACATGGCTTTGTTTATTAAATGAAGTATCTCTAATATTTATCATTAACATACCATTCAAAATAAATATGAGACAGTAATCTTTGACTTGGTTGCATACATGTATTGATAACAAAGTCTGCTTTGACCACCACATCTCTGTGGGGATAAAATCTTCCTTGTAACTTACATAACTCATCCCTTGTGATAGCTCATTAAAGTCCAAAGAGGTTATTTTCTGGCTTTATTCTTCTCTTGTTAGGCCAGCTATTTAAAGTAATGCACCATGTTGTGCATACTTCACTAAACACATAACCAGTTTGAGACTCATCCATGTTTTTTATGGAGAAGATCTCAAGCCTCAGTACCCTTAGCTGCATATGTAGTCTAAAAGCTGTACCACACTACTCATTGTCATACAGATTACTGAGTGGTGATCTCTAGTTAAACTTTCATGTTAAGAATGGCCCAACACATTAAGAATTCCTTCAGTGTTAAGCATCTAAGCCTTTTTCTGAAGAAGTTCACATCATTAAAAGTGGATGAAAGCGCTAGTTTATTGTGCCTCAGTGTGTCTCTTGGTTGGATCCTGTTTTTTTCCATCTAAACCTGTATTACAATGTCAAAAACACCAAACAGCATGGCATACACCTGAACTAATGTTTACTTCTTTCTGCAATAGGTTGCTCTAACTTTTCAGCAGAGTACTTTGTAAACTTTTGAAGCCCTGGCTCGATGACTGGATATGGGATCATAAAGTTTCACATGAGTTATATGAAGAAAGAAAACTTTATAGAGGACATTGTTGACATTGACAGATGTGCGTGAGTTTTTTTCCTTTCATCGTATATTAAGGAAACCTGTTAATCTGTGAATAGGAGAAGACAGAAACAATTTTGAATACATTAGAATAGAATAGAGCATAATAAAATAGAACAGAATAGAATAGAATAGAATCTGTAAGGCTTATATTGAACAACGGAAAAAAGAATAGCTTGGGAGAACAGGTTGAGGAATGAGAGTTCAAAACAGACTAATGCAGGGCAAATCATGTAAGAATTCACAGGATAACAAAAGAGAAGAGAAACATAAAAATGGAGAAAAAAACAGAGCAGAAAAGAACATAATAGAAAAAGATAAAAGGAATAACAGGATGACAAACTCAATAACTGTAGAAACCAAAAGGGCTGGAATAGCTGCAGAAAACAGACCAAGTATAGCAAGTATAGCAAATGTACCTGACAAAATTTCCTTTCTTTGCGCTTGTATCCAAGTGATGTAAACCTTATATCCAAACACCAGTGACTCTGTATTGCTTGAAGTAAAAAGTATTTATTAAGCGATACCAACTTCAGTATTTTTGATTAATTAAAACAACACAAGTAAAACGCTTTTCGTTTCCAATGGTTTGAAAACTTTTTCAAAAGCTTTGAGATTGTAAAGCAAAGATTTTATCTGTTTAAAAAGTGTTTATGAATGACGATTTAAAGATGGATAGAAAAAGTTTTACTTTACTTTTACGTGATCATGCTGCATAACAAAGAATAATTTTGACATTGTAGAAGTACATTGTATTTAAGGTGTCTTATACCTTTAAGGAGAAGTGATGTCATGATCACTATAAATAGAAGAAAAGGGGTGGAGTACAGACCATTTGAAAAAGTTTTCATACCTTTTTGTTTTCAAACAAATCCATAACTATATGGCTACCCTCTTCAAAATGAATAAACACTGTTGAAAAGTAAATTTGCAAGGCAAATATATTTGAATCAAATATGATAGACAGTAGAATAAAAAAATAGTACACCAGAATGTAATAGTATACAACAGAACAGAATAAAATACCTTACACTTGAACGATGCACAAATTTGTAATGAAGTCATTGGAGAAGGTAGGAAATAAAAAAAGAGAAAGTAAGATAACCTTGGTTAGATCGTAATGAAACTTGATCAGAAAAAGGAGTATAAAGAAAAAATAGTATTATGATGAGAATTAGAAAGGTATCGAAAAAGGACAGACCATGAATGAGTAAAACAAAAAAGAAAATAGAACAGAATAGAATAGAAAAGGATATGTCATTGGCCTATGGCTAATTAAGATTTCTGATGACTGCAAAATGGGGTGGTTATTAAATCCCATTAGCATACTTTGATTCTCCAGAAAAAAAAATAAACTAATCAAATATTTTTTGCATTGATCAAGGGCTTAACCTGAACAACAAGAAATGTAGCTTGGGTTTGTTAAGTAAAGGAAGTGTCACTATTGCTTATTATGGAGATACCATTCTAAACAAATTTGAGACTGTAATCTAGGATGTGGGTGCATACATTTATTGATAACAAAGTTGTTTTGACTACCACATCTCTGTGAAGATTAGAAATCCCTTGTACCTTGTACAGTTTTTCCTCTGTGGTATGCTAAAGGACTAAGAGGTTATTGTCTGATTTTTTTAATCTCTTATTAGGCCTATATTTAATACACTTTTTGGCACCTAAATCAGCTTGTGACCCTTCCAAGTTTCCTCATTGAAAAGATTTCAACTTTCAGTAATGTTGACTGCTCAATTAGTCTAAAAAATCTGTCATTCTATTCATTGTCATACAGTCTACTTAGTTTTTAATACGTAGAATGACCCAGTGATTTATAATCTGTTTCATATAAACAAAACCAACAGTATAGAACTAAACCTTTTCTATGATACTGAAAACACCAAATTGTATGAATGCTACATAAACCAATGTAGACCTCTGCTTTGGAATAGGCTCTCCTTTTTTCAAGCTGAGTTCTTCCTAAGAACATTTAATGCCAGTCTAGATGGGTATCATAAACTTTCAGGTGAGTTACGTAGAAAAATTCAACTTAATGAGAGATATTTTTAGACTCCTACATTATTGGTTTTACATTAAGTAAAACCATGTTATCCTATATACCTAAGCACAAAAGAGGCAGAATACAATGGAATAGACTAGAATAGAATCTGTAAGATTAAGAGTGGAAGAAACAGTAAAGGATTTTACATGGGAAACAAGTAAAGAAATGATAGCTGAAAAGAGAATAACATTGACTTTATAAAGGTAGAATTAAGAGGAGAAGAAAAAGGAAAGACAAAAGGTGAGATATGGGAGAAAAATCAGAGCAGAAAAGGGCAAAGAGAAAAAAAGATCGAAATTAATAGAAAAGAAAAAAGCAGAACAGAATGCATGATACCATAAAAGTAGAGAAACATACAATAATAATAATGAACAGAAGATAAAGGAATATAATAAAATAGGATAGCACAGAATAGGATAGAAAACAATACAATATAAGGCAATACAATACAGCAAAGTAAATGAATTGGTCATACTTTTGACAAACCCTATTAACCTATTTGCCCATGAACAGGAAAGGATAGACTAGAATAGAACAGGGTATAATATAATCTTTAAGTCTATGTTTCAATAGGATAGAAGAGATTACAATTTCAGAGAACAGGCTAAGAAATGACAGCTCAGCACAGACTAAAGCAGAGTAAACCATGTTATAATTAAGAGGATAAGAAAAGGTAGGATATAAGAGAGGTGAAATATAATATAGAAGTAATGAAATGAAAAGAAAAAATAAGATAGAAATTAACCGAAAAGTATGAAACAGATTAGGATACACTAACAGCATGAAAGTAGAGAAAAACTGAATAAAACATAAACTGATAAAAGCCAAAATAGAATAGAAAAGAACAGAACAGAATAAAAAGAATAAAAAAGAGAAGAATGCAATAGACTAGAATAGACTAGATCAAATAAGGTATTATGAGACTAGAAGAGAAAGGAATACAACTTCGCAAATCAGAACATAATAAGAAATAGTAGGGTAGAGAAGAAATAAACAGAGCAGAATGGAATAGCATTCAAAGAAAAATGACTGGTTAGAAATGAGAAGAACAGAACAGAAGAAAATGCAGATTTATCATTGACAAGACATCAGTGGTGCTGTCACTTGGTAACAAATCTAAGTGCATGTTATATTTGAAGAAGCCATGATGCAACTAAAATTGTATTTCTGAAATATGAAAGAATTCTGCACCATCTGAAATAAAAGTGTGAATATGTGTATGCTGTCAATATTTCATAAAATTCATGCAATATACATCTAAGAAGCTTTACCAAATGAAGACCCCCAAAATATTTTTAAGGTTTGTAACAGTATGAACTATCACTGTAGCTATCCAGAGAACAATGCATTAACAGCTACATTTTTGTTTGCATTCTGAGAAAAAAGTATAAAATGTTATAATCTTGATAACTTTTATTTGAATATGCATTCATTAGAAATGGTGATCTATGCATAATTTACAATTTTGGACTGGTAAATCATTGTGCACCATTTGCAGCATTTGAACAATTCAATGATATTTTTAAGATCCCTTAAAGATCACAATCCAAGCAGCTGGCTAGTGAACCTGGAATATTATATAATGTCTTAAAAACGGTGTATTACAATTTTCTGAAAGCATGACTCTGAGGTGTACACTGGTTAACTAAGATGTGTGACTTAAATATTTATATGCAAATTTTATAAACTTTCTTCACATTTTCCAATAATCCTTTCCCTCTTGCCATATTTCTCTTCTCCAGATTTCCTTATCCATAACTACATGCCTACCTCCTTCAAAGTGAATAAACATTCATGAAAAGAGGAAATATGCAAAGCGTATAGATTTGAATAAACATAATAGACTTATAGTAGAATAAAAAAGAGTAGATGAAAAAAGACTAAAAGACAATAATGGAAAAAGAATAAAACAGAATAACATAGAATAGAATGAAATGCCTTATGGTTGAACTATGTACAAATTTGTAATGAAAGCATTGGAAATGGTAGGAAAGAACAAAAGAAATTAAGATGACCTTGGTTTAGAGTAGAAATGAAATTTGGCCAAAAAATGTAGTATAAAGAAAAATATTGTTATGCTGAGAATTAGAAAGGGATAGAAAGAGGACAAACCACAAATGAGTAAAAGAGAGAGAGAGAGAGAGAAGAAAAAAATGACATACAAAGAATAGAATAGAATAAATAGAATAGAATAGAATAGAATAGAATAGAATAGAAGATATCAATGGCCTAGTGATAATGAAGATTTCTGATGACTGGAAACTGTGGTGGTTATTAAATGCATTACCATAGTCTAGTTCTCCAGAGAGGGCTAATCAACTACTTATTACATTAATCAAGGACTTAACCTGAACAATGAGAAATGCAGCTTGGGTTTGTTAAAGTAAATGAAGCATCACTGCTGTTTATCATGGAGATACTATTCTATACAAATTTGAGACTGTAATCTGGGACTTGGTTGCAAACATTTATTGATAGCAAAACTCTGCTTTGACCACCATGTCCCTAAGAGGATTAGAAATTACTAGCAGTTTACAAGATGTATCCTTTGTGGTATCTCATAGTCCTAAGAGGTTATTGTCTGTATTAATCTCCTATTTGGGCCATCATTTAACACAATGCACCCTTTGGCACCTAAATCAGCTTGTGACCCTTCCAAATTTTCTCACAGAAAAATTTTCAACTTTCAATACAATACTGTTAACTGCTCAAATAGTCTAAAAACCCTGTCATTCTACTAACTGTCATACAGGCTACCTAGCTTTCAATGCTTAGAATGATAGGGTATTTTATAAACTCTTTAATGTTAACAGAACCAACAGTATAGAGCTAAAGGTCTTCTATTATGTTGAAAACACCAAATTGTATGAATTAAACATAAACCAATGTAGGTCTATTTTGGAATATATTGCCTTTTTTTCAAGCTGTGATCTTCCTATCACCAACATTTAAATCCAGTATGGATGACTGCATGGGTATCACAAATATCACAAACTTTCAAATGAATTACGTGGAAAAATTCCACTTAATGAAGGACATTTTTAGACTCCTAAATTATTGGCATTACATTAAGTAAAACCCTATTATTCTATACCCCTAAGCACAAGGGAGGCAGAATGCAATAGAATAGAACAGAATAGAATAGAATAGAACATGACAGAATAGACTAGTATATAATAGAATAGAATAGAATCTGTATCTTTAAGAATGGATGAAACAGTAAAGGATTCACAGTGGGAGAACTAGTAAAGAAATGATACCCGACAACAGAATAACACAGACTTTATGAGAGGTAGAATTAAGATAAGAAGAAAAGATGTGGAAGACGAAAGGTGAAATCTATAGGAGAAAAATCAAAGCAGAAAAGGACAAAAAAAAGACAGAAATTAATAGGAAGAACCAGAATAGAAAGCAGTAACAGCATAAAAGTAAAGCTGGTAGGAGGATGGCATAATGGTTAAGGTTTTTACCTTACAGATACAAGATGCAGGGTTTTATTCACACAGAGAGTAATTGTCTAGGCTTAAAATGGCTCACAAGGGGAGTTAGCTTAGTACTAATCTTTGAACCTTTATATAAACCAAATTTGATAATAAGAATGAACAGAAAAAAGAAACAGAATAAAAGCAGAAGACAAAAGATCAGGGTAGAATATAATACAATCAAATACAACAAAGCAATTGAATTGGTCGGACATTTGGCAAACCCTATTAATCTATTTGCCTTTGAACATGAGATGATAGAATAGCATATAATAGAATAGAATAGAATAAAATCTTTAAGTCTGTTTTAATAGGACAGAAGAGGCTACAACTTAGGCAAACAGGATGAGAAATAAGGGCTCAACACAGACTAAAGCAGAGTAAACCATGATAGAATTAAGAGGATAAGAAATGGTGAGATATAAGAGCAGTGAAACATAATATAGGAGAAAAGAAAATAAATTAAAAGAAAACATAAGATAGAAATTAACAGAAAAGTAAAACCAAGACTAGTATACCTAAACAGCATGACAGTAGAGCAAAACTGATTAATAACATGAACAGACAAAAATCAAAACAAAATAGAAAAGAAAGGAACAAAATAAAAAGAATAAAAAAGAGCTGAATAGAGTAGACTAGAACAGAAAATATCAAACTACTGCATAATAGAGCAGACGGGGATACAACTTCAAAGATCACAACATAGTAAGAAATAGCAAGGTAGAGAAGTAATGAACATGGCCGAATGGAATAGCGTTCAAAGCAAAAACAATGGTAGGCTAGAAATGAGAAGAAGAGAAGATAATAGCAATTTACTGTTGACAATCCATCAGTGGTGCTGTTACTTGGAAACAAGCCCAAGTCCATGTTATACTTATAGTCATGATATAGTTAAAATTGTATTCCTTAAATATGAAAGCATTCTGCAACATCGCTAATAAAACTGTGGATATGTATATGCTGTACAATGGGTCATATAATTTATGGAATACACATCTAAGAAGTTTACCAAATGAAGACCAAAAAAGTTATATTTTTTGGATGTGCAACAGTACAAAGTATCACTGCAACATATTTTTTTAGATCTCAGACAACAATGCATTGTTGTACTTTTCTTAGAAAAAATGTACAACGTTCTAGTTTTTGATAACTTTTGTTTGAATATGCATCAGTTAGAAATAGCAGTCTATGCACTGGTCAATCATTGTACACCATTTGCAGTATTTGTAGAATTCAGTGACAGTTTTAAGATCATTTAAAGATGACAATCCAGGAAGCTGGCTAGTGAAGCTGGACTATTATAAAATGTTTTAAAAAGTGTGGAATTCAATTTTCTGACTATATGACTCTGAGGTGTAGGCTTGTTAACTAAGATTTGTGCTTGAAATATTTTATATGTGCTTTTTTATAACCCATTTTCTCATTTTCCAGTATTTCTTTTTCTCTTGCCATATTTCTCATCTTCTCCAGATTGCCTTATCCATAACTATGTGCCTACCTCCTTCAAAGTGAATAAACACTACAGAAAAGAGAAAATATGCAAACCATATATATTTTAATCAAACACGAAAAACAGACAGTAGAATGAAACAAAGAAGACCAGAATGGCATAGAAGAAAATAATAGAATAGAATAGAATAGAATAGAATAGAATAGAATAGAATAGAATAGAAAAGAATAGAATAGAACTATGTACACATTTGTAATGAAAGCATTAGAAAGGGTAGAAACAAAAAAAGAAAATGAGATAACCCTGGGAAGAACAGAAATGAAATTGGCCAAAAAAGGGAGTATAAAGAAAAAATATTATAATGCACAGAATTAGAAAGGGATAGCAAAAGAAAAGACCACAGAAGAGTGCAATAGAACAGAGAAGAAAAAAATGACATAGAAAATAGAGTAGAATAGAACAGAACAGAAAAGAGATATCAATAGTCTATAGCTAATGAAGATTTCTGATAATTGCAAAATGGAGTGGGCATCAAATCCCATTACAATACTCTAGTTCTGCAGAAAGGGATAGACTAATCAACTACTTATTGCATTAAGCAAGGGCTTAACCTGAAAAACACAAAATGCAGCTTTGGCATAAGTAAATAAAGCATCACTACTGCTTATAATGGAGATATCAGTCTGCTTTGACCACCACATCTCTGTGAGGATTAGAAATTCCTTGCACCTTAAACAATTTATCACTGTAGTAGCTCAAAGTCCTAAGAGGAATAGAATATAATAGAATAGAATAGAATCTTTAAGTCTTTGTTTTACTAGGATAGAAGAGGATACAACTTGGGAGAACAGGTTGAGACATGAGGCTCAACCGAGAATAAAGCAGACTAAACCATGTTAGAAATAAGAGCATAAGAAAAGATAGGATGTAAGACAGGTGAAACATAATATAGGAGAAAAGAAATGAAAAGAAAAAATAAGATAGAAAAGTAGAAAGCATAATAGGATACATGAACACATGAAAGTAGAGCAAAACTTATAAAAATCAAAATAGAATAGAAAAAAATTAACAGAATAAAAATAAAAAGAATAAGAAAGATCAGAACAAAATAGAATTGAGCAGATTAGAATAGAGTAGAACAAATAAGGTATAATGATTATAGAGCAGAAAGGAATACAACATCACAGTATAGAATATAGTAAGAAATAGCAGGGTAGAGAATAAATAAACAGAGCAGAATGGAATAGAGGTTAAAGAAAAAATGACTGACTTTTAATGAGCAGAACAGAACAGAATATAATAGAAATTTATTGTTGACAAGCCATCAGTGGTACTGTCACTTAGTAACAAACCAAAGTCCATGGTAAATTCATAAAAACTCATGATGCAACTAAAACTATGTTTCTTAAATATGAAAGAATTCTGAACCATCTCTAAAGAAACGGTGGGTACATGTATGCTGTTCAATGCATCACATAATTTATTTACTATAAATCTAAGAATATTTACCAAATAAAGACCCCAAAAGATAATTTTTTGGGGTGTAACAATATGAATTGTCACTGTAACATACTTTTTTAAATCTCCACAGAGAAATTTATAGTTCTTCTTAACAGATAAATTTGTGATTGCATTCTGAGAAAATGTGTACATTATACTCTTGAGAACTTTGAATATGTATCACTTAGAAATGTCAATCTATGCATCATCTACAATTCTGGACTTGTAAATCATTGTAGAACATTTACAGCATTTGAAGAATTCAATGACATTTTTAAGATCACTTAAAAATCACAATCCAGGCAGCTTGCTAATGAACCTGGACTATTATAAAATGTGTTAAAAATGTGGATTACAATTTTCTGAAAAGATAACTCTGAAGTGTAGGGTGGTTAACTAAGAGGTGTATTTAAATATTTAATGTGCAAGTTTTTTAACCTTTATTTACATTTTGTAGTATATCTTTCTCGCTTGCCATATTGTTTCTCTTCTGCAGATTTCCTTATCTATAACTACATGCCTAATTCCTTGAAAGGGAATAAACAGTCATAAAAAGAGTAAATAAGCAAAGCATTTAGATTTGACTCAAACTTGATTGACAGATAGTAGAATAAAAAGGAGTAGACCAGAATAGAATAGAAGAAAGTGATAGAATAGAATAGAATAGAATAGAATACCTTAAGCTTGAACTATGCACAGATTTGCAGTGAATGCAATGGAGAGGGAAGGAAAGAACAAGAGAAAGTAAGACAACCATGGGTAGAACAGAAATACAATTTGGCATAAAGGGAGAATAAAGAAAAAATATTATTATACTGACAACCAGAAAGGGATAAAAAAGGGAAACCACAAATTAGTAAAACAAAACATTGAAGAAAAAATAACTTACAGACAATTGAATAGAATAGAATAGAATAGAATAGAATAGAATAGAAAAAGAGATACCAATGGGCTATGGCTAATAAAGCTTTCTGGTGATTGCAAATTGGGGTGGTAATTGAATCCCATTACCATATTCCAATTCTCCATCAAGGGCTAAATGGATCAACAATTTATTGCATTAAAAAACTGGCTTAACCTGAACAACAAGAAATACAGCTTGTATTTGTTAAGTAAATGAAGCATCACTACTGCTTATTATGGAGATACCATTCTAGACAAATTTGAGACTGTAAACTGAAACTTGGGTGCATACATTTATTGATAAAATTGGCTTTAACCACCACATCTAGGTGAGGATTAAAAATTCCTTGTACATTACACAATCCTTTGTGGTATTTCAAAGTCCTAAGAGGCTATTGTCTGATATTTTTAAATTTCTTATTAGGCCCATCATTTAACATAACACATCCTTTGGAACCTAAATCATCTTGCGACCCTTCCAAGTTCCCTCACTGAAAATATTTCAACTTTCAAATATTTTGAACTGCTCAGATAGTCTAAAAACCCTGTCATTCTACACATTGTCATTTGGTCTACTAAGCTTTCAAAGCTTAGAATGACACATTATGTTATAAACTCCTTCATGTAAACAGAACCAATAGAATAGAGCTAAACCTATTCTATTATGTTGAAAACACCAATTGTATGACTCATACATAAACTAATGTAGACCTCTATTTTGGAATACGCTGCACTTTTTTTCAAGCTGACATCTTCCTAACAACAACATTTAAATTCTATCTGGAAGACTAGATGGGTATCAGAAACTTTCAAATGAGTTACATGGAAGCATTCCACTTAATGAGGGGCATTTTTAGACTCTCACATTATTGGTTTTGCATTAAGTAAATCCCTGTTGTCCTATATCCCTAAGCACATGGGAGGCAGAAAAGAATAAAATAGACAAAAGAATAGAATAGACTAGACTAGACTAGAATAGAATAGAATAGAATAGAATAGAATAGAATAGAATAGAATTGAATAGAATCTGAAATTTTAACAGTGCATGAAACAGTAAAGGACAAGTAAATGATAGCTGAAAACAGAATAACACAGAATTCATAAAGGTAGAATTAAGAGAAGAAAAACAAATATGCAAAAGACAACAGGTGAAATATATATGAGAAAATTCAAAGCAGAAAAGGACTAAAAGAAAAATAAGACAAATTAATCGAATAGAACAAAACAGAACACAATGTACTAACAGCATAAAAGTAGAACAAAATTCAATAATAAGAATGAACAAAAAAGAAAGAAATAGAATAAAAACAGAAGACAAAGCAGCAGGATATGATAGAATAGAATAGAACAAAGCAATAGAATTGGTCATACATTTGGCAAATGGTATTAATGTATTCACCCATGAACAAGAGGGGATATAATAGAATAGGACAGAATAAAATCTTTAAGTCTATGTTTTAATAGGATAGAAGTGGCTACAACTTGGGAGAAGAAGTTGAGAAATGAGGGGTCAACACAAACTACAGCAGAGCAAACCATGATAGAATTAAGAAGATAAGAAAAGGTAGGATATAAGAGAGGTGAAACATAATAGAGGAGCAAAGAAAAGAACAGAAAAATGAAATGAAAAAGTAAGATAGAAATAAATAGAAAAGTAAAAATCAAACTGGGATATATAAAGAGCATGAAAGTAGAACAAAAACTGAATAAAAATATAAAAAGATAAAAATCAAAATATAATATAATATAAAAGAAAGGAACAGAATAAAAGAATACAAAAGAGCCAAGTAGAATAGACTAGAGCAGAATAGATCAAGTAAGGTATAATGAGAATAGAGCAGAAAAGGAAACAACGTCACAGATCACAACATAGTAAGAAATAGCAGGGAAGAGAAGAAATAAACAGAGCAGAATGGAATAGTATTCAAAGCAAAAACAAGACTGGCTAGAAATGAGAAAAACAGAAGATAATAGAAATGTATTCTTGACAAGCCATTGGTGCAACTGTTACTTGGTAACAAGCCCAAGTCCATGTTTACTTATAGTCATGTTGCAAGTAAACTTATATTTTTAAATATGAAAGAATTATGCAAAATCTCTAATAAAAGTGTGGATATTTGTATCCTGTACAGTGTATCATATTATGTATGCAATACCCATCTAAGAAGTTTACCAAATGAAGACCACAAAAGTTATATTTTTGGATGTGTGACAGTATTAAGTATCACTATAACATAATTTGTTTAGATCTCCAGACAGCAAAGCATTGTTATACTTAACAGCTAAATTGTATTTGCATTCTTAGAAAAACTATACAGCATTCTAGTTCTTGATAACCTTTGAATATGCATTGGTTAGAAGTGGAAATCTATGCATCATCTACAATTCTGCAAACTTTCAAATGACTTATATGGAAAAATTCCACTTAATGAGGGACGTTTTTATCCACTTACATTATTGGCTTTACATTAACACCCTGTTATCCAATATTGCTAGCCGCAGTGGAAGTATAACAGAATAGAACTGACTAGAATATATCAGACTAGAATAGAATAGAATAGAATAGAATAGAATCTGTAAGTTTAACAGTGGATGAAACAGTAAAGAGTTCACCATTGGAGAACAAGTAAAGAAATGATAGCTGAAAATAGAATAACACAGACTTTATAAAGGTAGAATTAAGAGAAGAAGAAAAGATGGGAAAGATGAGATGTGAAATATATATGAAAAAATAAGAGCAGAAAAGGACTAAAAGAAAAAATAAGACAGAAATTAATAGAATAGAAAAAAGCAGAATAGAATTCACTAACAGCATAAAAATAGAGTAGAATACAATAATAAGAATGAACAGAAAAGAAAGGTATAGAATAAAAACAGAAGACAAAAGAGCAAGATAGAATACAATAGAATGGAAGAGAATAGAATACAACAAAGCAATGTATTTGGTCGTACATTGGCAAACACTATTAATGTATTTGCCCATGAACAGGAGAGGATAGAATAGACTAGGATACAATAAAATCATTGTTTATGTTTTATTAAAATAGAAGAGGATGCAACTTGGGAAAATAGGTTGAGAAATGAGGGTTCAGTATAAACTAATGTAGAGTAAACCAAAATAGAATTAAGATGATAAGAAAAGGTAGGATATAAGAGAAATGAAACATAATAGAGGAGAAAAGAAAAGAAAAGAAAAATGAAAAGATAAAATAAGATAGAAATTAATAGAAAATTAAAAACCAAACTAGAATGCATAAACAGCATGAAAGTAGAACAAAACGGAATAAAAATATGAACAGATAAAAATTAAAATATAATATAAAAGAAAGGAACAGAATAAAAGAATGTGAAAGAGCCAACTAGAATAGACTAGAACTCAATAGATCAAATAAGGTATAATGAGAATAAAGCAGAAAAGGAAACAACTTCACAGATTACAACATAGTAAGAAATAGCAGGGAAGAGAAGAAATAAATAGAGCAGAATGGAATAGCATTCAAAGCAAAAACAATGACTGGCTAGAAATGAGGAGAACAGAAGATAAAATAAATGTATTGTTGACAAGCCATCGGTACAGCTGTTACTTGGTAACAAGCCTATGTCCATGTTATACTTACAGCCATTCTGGAACTAAAATTATATTTTTTAAATAAGAAAGAATTCTGCAACATCTGTAATAAAAGTGTGGATATTTGTATCATGTACAGTGTATCATATAATGTATGCAATACACATCTGAGAAGTTTACCAAATGAAGACCGCAAAATTTATATTTTTTGGATGTGTAACAGTATGATGTATCACTGTAGCATAATTTATTTAAATATCCAGAAAGCAAATCATTGTTCTAGTTAAGAGCTAAATATGTACTTGCATTCTTAGAAAAAATATACAACATTCTAGTTCTTGATTACCTTTGTTTGAATATGCAACAGTTAGAAATGGCAATCTATGCATCATCTACAATTCTGAACTGGAAAATGATTGTACATCATTTACATCATTTGAAGAACTCAATGATAATTTTAAGATCATTTAAAGATCACTATTCAGAAAGCTGGCTAGTGAACCTGGAATATTATAACATATCTTAAAAAGTGTGGATTACAATTTTCTGAAAATATGACTGTGAAGAGTAGGCTGGTTAACTGAGATGTTTGCTTTAAATATTTTATCTGTGCATGTTATAACCTTTGTTCTCATTTTCTAGTATTTCTTTCTATATTGCCATATTTTTCCTCTTTTCCAGACTTCCTTATATTTAACTATGTGCTTCCCTCCTTGAAAATAAATAAAGACTCAAGAAAAGAGAAAATATGCACAGGACATAGATTTGAATCAAAAATGAAAAACAGTAGAATCTAACAGAGTAGACTAGAATGGAATAGAAGACAATAATAGAATAGAATAGAATACCTTAGGCTTGAACCATGCATAAAATTTTAATGAAAGCACTGGAGATGGTAGGAAAGAACAAAATAAAATAAGATAACTTTGGGTAGAACAGAAGTAAAATTTGGACAAAAAAATGGAGTATGAAGAAAAAATATTATTATGCGGAGAATTAGAAAGGGATAGAAAAAGGATAGAACACAAATGAGTAAAATAGAAGAGAGATGAAAACGTGACACACAGAGAACAGACTAGAATAGAATATAACAAAATATAATAGAAGATATCAATGGCCTATTGCTAATAAATATTTCTGATGATTGGAAACTATGAGGTTATTAAATCTCATTACCATAGAAAGGGTTAGAAAAAGGACAGACAACAAGACTAAAATAGAACAGAGAAGAAAAAAATCAGTTCCAGAAAATAGAATAGAATGGAATAGAAAAAACAGAATAGAATACAATAGAAAGAGATATCAATGACCTATAGCTAATGAACAATTCTGATAATTGCAAAATGGGTGGGGCATCAAATCCCATTACCATACTCTAGTTCTGCAGAAAGGCCTAGACTAATCAACTACTTATTGCATTAAGCAAGGGCTTAACCTGAAAAACACGAAACACAGCTTTGGGATAAGTAAATAAAGCATCACTATTGCTTATAAAGGAGATACCAATCTAAACATCCCTGAGACTGTAATCTGGGTCTTTGTGCACACATTTATTGATAACAAAGTCTGCTTTGACCACCACATCTCTGTGAGAAGTAGAAATTCCTTGCACCTTACACAGTTTATAATTGTGGTAGCTCAAAGGCCTAAGAGGTTATTGTCTGATTTTTTTAATGTCTTGCTAGGCCCATCATTTAACATAATGCATGCTTTGGCACCTAAATCAGTTTGCCATCCTTCCAAGTTTCCGCTTTGAAAAGATTTCAACTTTCAAAAATGTTTAACTGCTCAGTGTAAAAACCCTGTAATTCTACTCATCGTCATATGGCCTAATTAGCATTCAATGCTTAGAATGATCCAGTATTTTATAAACTAGTTCAAGTAAACAGAAATGATAGTATAGATCTAAACCTAGTCTATTATGTTGAATAAAGCAAATTACATAATTGATACATAAACCACTGTTGACCTCTATTTTTCAATAGGCAGCAATTTTCTTAAAATTGAGTTCTTCCTAACAACAACATTAAAAGCCAGTCTGGGTAAATGGATGAGCATCACAGATTTTCAAGTGAGTTACATGGAAAAATTCCACATAATGAGGGACATTTTTAGACTCCTACATTATTACCTTTTCATTAGTTAAACCCTGTTATTCTAAATATTTAAGCACAAGAGAGGAAGAATAGAATGGAAAAG
Organism: Protopterus annectens; assembly: GCF_019279795.1. Classification (NCBI taxonomy): domain Eukaryota; kingdom Metazoa; phylum Chordata; order Ceratodontiformes; family Protopteridae; genus Protopterus; species Protopterus annectens. The sequence goes on from NC_056751.1 coordinate 641,286,055, forward strand.
AACATAATAGGATAGAATAAAAAAATAATAGAAAAGAATCTGTAATGGTAAGAGTAGATGGAAAAGTAAAGTATTCACTGTGTAACACGATAGCTAAAAACAGAATAACTTAAACTTTATAAAGCTAGACTTAAGATGAGAAGAAAAGATGGGGAACAGGATAGGTAAAATATAAGACAGAAGAAAAAATCAAACCATAAAAGCTCAAAAAAAAAGTTAGACAGAAATTAATGGAATAGAAAAAAAGAAGAACAGAAAGCACTAACATCATAAAAGTAGAACAAAATACAATAATAATAATAAAAAAGAAAAGAAAAGAATGGACTAAAATCAGAAGCAAAAGGAAATAGAGTAGAATAGAATAGAATAGAAGAGCATAGAATACAGCAAAGCAATATAATGTGTTGTGAATTTGGCAAACAATATTATCCTATGTAAACATGAACAGGAGAGAATAGAATAGAATAGAATCTTTAAGTCTGTTTTAATAGGAGAGAAAAGGATACAACTTCAGAGAACAGGTTGAGAAATATGGGTTCAACAGAGACTAAAGCAGAGTAGACCACGTTAGAATTAAGAGGATAAGAAAAGGGAGCATATAAGACAGGTGAAAAATATTATATGAGAAAAAAAATGAAAAGAAAAAATAAGACAGAAAAGTACAAAGCATAACAGTATACACTAACAGCAGGAAAGTAAAACAAAACTGAATAAAAACATGAAAAGATAAAAATCAAAATAGAACAGAAAAAAAGAACATAATAAAAAGAATAAGAAATATCAGAATAGCATAGAATAGAACAGATTAGAATAGAGTACAACAAATAAGGTATAATAAAAATAGAGCAGAAAGGGGTAGAACGTCACAGAACAGAACATAGTAAGAAATAGCAGGGTAAAGAAGAAATAAACAGAGCAGAATTTAATAGAGTTTAAAGCAAAAATGACTGGCGAGAAATGAGCAGAATAGAACAGAAGTTAATAGAAATTTATTGTCGACAAGCCATCAGTGGTAGTATCACTTGGTAACAAACCAAAGTTCATGGCAAATTCATAAAAACTCATGTTAGTCCATCGTGAATTTATAAATGCTCATGATGCAACTAAAATTATATTTCTTAAATATGAAAGATTTCTGAACCATCTCTAAAGAAACTGTGGATATGTGTATGATGTTCAAAGTGTCACATAATTTACACAATGTAAATCTAAGAAGCGTTAGCAAATAAAGACCCCAAAAGTTATATTTTTTGGGGGGGAGGGGTTGTAATAATATGAAATGTCACTATAACATAATTTTTTAGATCTCCACACAGCAATTTATTGTTCTGCTTAATACATAAATTTGTGATTGCATTCTGAGAAAAAGTACACAGTGTTATACTCTTGATAACTTTGAATATGCATCACTTAGAAATGTCAATCTATGCATCATCTAGAATTCTGGACTGAAAAATCCTTGTACACCACTTACAACAATTGAACAATTCAATGACATTTTCAAGATCACTTAAAAATCACAATCTAGGCAGCTGGCTAGTGAACCTGGACTATTTTAACATGTCACAAAAAATGTGAATTACAATTTTCTGAAAATATGACTGAGGTGTGGGCTGGTTAACTAAGAAGTGTGTTTAAATATTTAATGTACAAGGTTTATAACCTTTCTTCACATTTTCAAGTATTTATTTCACTCTTGCCATACTGCTTCTCTTCTGCAGATTTCATTATCCATAACTACATGCCTAATTCCTTCAAAGTGAATAAACACTCATGAAAAGAGTAAATATGCAAAGCACATAGATTTGACTTAAGCATGACATCATAGAATAAAAAGGAGGAGACCAGAATAGAATAGAAGAGAAGAAAGTAATGGAATAGAATAGAATAGAATAGAATAGAATAGAATAGAATAGATAGAATAGAATAGAATAGAATAGAATAACTGAAGCTTGAACTATGCACATATTTGCAATGAATACATTGGAGAGGGAAGGGAAGAATAAGGGAAAGTAAGATAACTTTGGGTAGAACAGAAATGAAATTTGGCATAAAAGAAAGAATAATGAAAAATATTAATATATTGAGAATCAGAAAGGTACAGAAAAAAGAATACAAAAGAGTAAAATAGAACATTGAAGAAAAAATAACTTACAAATAATAGAATAGAATAGAATAGAATAGAATAGAATAGAAAAAGAGATATCAAAGTGCTATGGCTAATGAAAATTTCTAGTGATTGCAAATTGGAGTGGTAATTGAACCCCATTACCATATTCCAATTCTCCAGAAAGGGCTAAATGAATCAACTACTTATTGCATCAATCAATGGCTTAATCTGAACAACAAGAAATGCAGCTTGTGTTTGTTAAATAAATGAAGCATCACTGTTGTTTATTATTGAGATACCATTTTAAACAAATTTGAGAATGTAATTTGGGACTTGGGTGCATACATTTTCTGATAACAAACTCTGCTTTGACTACCACATGTATGTGAGGATTAGAAATTCCTAGTACATTGCACAATCCTTTGTGGTATTTCAAAGTCCTGAGAGGGTATCATCTGATATTTTTTAATCTTTTATTAGGCCCATTTAATATAATGCATCCTTTGGAACGTAAATCAGCTTGTGACCCTTCCATGTTTCCTCATTGAAAAGATTTCAACTTTCAAATATTTTGACCTGCTCAAATAATCTAAAAGCCCTGTCATTCCCCACTTTGTCATTTGGTCTAAAAAATGTTCAATGCTTAAAATTACCTATTATTTTTTAAACATTTTAATGTAAACAGAACCAACAGCATAGAGATAAACCTCTTCTATTATGTTGAAAACACCAGTTGTATGACTCATAAATAAACCAATGTAGATCTGTATTTTGGAATATGCTGCCCTATTTTTCAAGCTTCTATCTTCCTAGCAACAACATTTAAATCCCATCTGGATGACTATATGGGTATCAGAAACTTTCAAATGAGTTATATGGAAAAATTTCATGTAATGAGGGACATTTTAGACTCGTACATCATTGGCTTTGCATTAAGTAAAACCCTGTTGTCCTATATTCCTAAGCACGAGGGAGACAGAACAGAATAGAATAGAACAGAAGAATAAATAGAATAAAATCTGTAAGTTTAAGAGTGGATAAAACAGTAAAGGATTCACTGTGGGAGAACGAGTAATGACATGCTAGCTGAAAACAGAATAACACAGAATTTATAAAGGTAGAATTAAGAGAAGAAAAAAGATGGGAAAGATAACAGGTGAAATATATATGAGAAAAATCTGAGCAGAAAAGGACTAAAAGAAAAATAAGACATACAATAACAGAATAGAAGAAAGCAGAACAGAATGCACTAAACAACATAAAAGTAGAAAATAATTCAATAATAGGAATAAACAGAAAAGAAAGGAACTTAATAAAGACAGAAGACAAAAAAGCAGGATATGATAGAATACAATACAAAGAATAAAATAGAAGAGAATAGACTAGAAGAGACTGCAGCAAAGCAATAGTATTTGTCATACATTTGGCAAACCCTATTAATGTAGTTACCATGAACAAGAGAGGATAGAATAGAATAGGATAGAATAACATTTTTAAGTCTATGCTTTAATAAGATGGAAGATGATACAACTTGGGAGAAGAGGTTGAGACATGAGGATTCAAAACAAACTAAAGCAGAGTAAACCACAATAGAATTAATAGAATAAGAAAAGGTGGGATGTAAGAGAGACACAATATAATAGAGGAGAAAAGAAAAGAAAAAGAAAAAATAAAATAGAAATTAATAGAAAAGCAAAAATCAAACTATATGAACAGATAACAATCAAAATATAATATTAGAGAAAGGAACAGAATAAAAAGAATACAAAAGAGACAAATAAAATAGACGAGAACAGAATAGATCAAATAAAATATAATGAGAATAGAGCAGAAAGGGATACAAGTTCACATATAAGTAAGATATAGCAGGGAATATAGTAAATAAACAGAGAAGAATGGAATAGCATTCAAAGCAAAAACAATGACTAGCTAGAAATGAGGAGAACAGAAGATAATAGAAATTTACTGTTGACAAGCCATCAGTGCTGCTGTTTTTGGTAACAAGCCATGTTATACTTATATTCATGTTGCAACTAAAACTATTTCTTAAGTATGAAATAATTCTGTAAAATCTCTAATAAAAGTGTGGATATTTTTATCCTGTACAGTGTGTCATATAATGTATGCAATGCACATCTAAATAGTTTACCAAATGAAGACCACAAAAGTTATATTTTTTGGATATGTAACAGTATGAAGTATCATTGTAACATAACTTTAGATCTCCAGACAGCACAACATTGTTCTACTTAAGAGCTATTTTTTTTATTTACATGCTTACAAAAAATTATACAACATACTAGTTGTTGATAACCTTTGTTTGAATATGCATTTAGAAATGGCAATCTATGCATCATCGACCATTCTGAACTGATAAATAATTGTACATCATCTGCAGCATTTAAAGAACTCAATGATAATTTTAATATCATTTAAAGATCACAATCCAGGAAGCTGGCTAGTGAACCTGGACTATTATAAAATGTATTAGAAAGTATGGATTACAATTTTCTGAAAATATGATTGTGAGGTGTAGGTTGGTTAATTAAGATGTGTGCTTTAAATATTTAATCTGTCCATTTTATAACCTTTCTTCTCATTTTCCAGTACTTCTTTCTCTCTTGCCATATTTCTCCTCTTTTCCGGAATTCCTTATCTGTAACTATGTGCCTGCCTCCTTGAAAATGAATAAAGACTCAAGAAAAGAGAAAATAGCACAGCTTATAGATTTGAATCAAAATGAAAGACAATACAATAAAACAAAGTAGACCAGAATGAAATAGAATAGAATAGAATAGAATAGAATAGAATAGAATAGAATAGAATCTTTAAGTCTTTGTTTTAATAGGATAGAGGAGGATACAACTTCAGAGAACAGGTTGAGAAATATGGGTTTAACAGAGACTAAAGCAGAGTAAACCATATTAGAATTAAGAGGATAAGAAAAGGGAGGATATAAGACAGGTGAAAAATATTATATGAGAAAAAAATGAAAAGAAAAAATAAGATAGAAAAGTACAAAGCGTAACAGGATACACTAACAGCATGAAAGCAAAACAAAACTAAATAAAAACATGAAAAGATAAACATCAAAATAGAACAGAAAAAAGGAACATAATAAAAAGAATAACAAAGATCAGAATAGCATAGAATAGAACTAATTAGAATAGAGTACAATAAATAAGGTATAATGAGAATAGAGCAGAATGGGGTAGAACATCACAGAACAGAACAAAGTAAGAAATAGGGAAAGACAAAATAGATCAGAATTGAATAGAGTTTAAAGCAAAAGTGAATGGCTAGAAATGAGCAGACCAAAGCAGAAGATAATAGAAATTTATTGTTGACAAGCCATCAGTGGTACTGTCACTTTGTAACAAACCGAAGTCCATTGTAAATTTATAAATACTCATGATGCAACTAAAATTATATTTCTTAAATATGAAAGAATTCTGAACCATCTCTAAAGAAACTGTGGATATGGTTATGATGTTCAATGCATCACGTGATTTTTCTCAATATAAATCTAAGAAGCTTTACCAAATGAAGACCCCAAAAGTTATATTTTTTGGAGGGTTATAATATTATGAACTGTCACTATAACATCATTTTTTAGATCTCCGCACAGCAATTTATTGTTCTGCTTAATCCATAAATTTGTGATTGCATTCTGAGAAAAAAGTATACAGTGTCATACTCTTGATAACTTTGAATATGCATCACTTGGAAATGTCAATCTATGCATCATCTAGAATTCTGGACTGAGAAGTCCTTGTACACCACTTACAGGAATTGAAAAATTCTATGACATTTTTAAGATCACTTAAAAATCACAATCCAGGCAGCTGGCTAGTGAACCTGAACTATTTTAACATTTCTCAAAAAATGTGAATTACAATTTTCTGAAACATGACTCTGAGGTGTAGGCTGGTTAACTAAGAAGTGTGTTTAAATATTTATTGTGCAAGTTTTATAACCTTTCTTCACATTTGCAAGTATTTCTTGCCATATTGCTGCTCTTCTGCAGATTTCATTATCCATAACTACATGCCTAATTCCTTCAAAGTGAATAAACACTCATGAAAAGAGTAAATATGCAAAGCACATAGATTTGACTCAAACATGATTGCCAGATAGAATAAAAAGGAGGAGACCAGAATATAATAAAATAAAGTAATGGAATAAAATAGAATAGAATAGACAAGAATAGCATAGAATTGAATAGAATAGAAAAGAATAGAATAGAATTGAATAAAATAGAATACCTGATACTGGAACTATGCACAGATTTGCAGTGAATACATTGGAGAGGGAAGGAAAGAGCAAGAGAAAGTAAGATAACCTTGGGTAGAAAAGAAATTAAATTTGGCATAAAAGCGAGAATAACAAAAAATATTAATATACTGAGAATCAGAAAGGTATAGAAAAAAGACAGAATACAAAAGAGTAAAATAGAACATTGAAGAAAAAATAACTTACAGATTAGAATAGAATAGAATAGAACAGAATAGAATAGAATGGAAAAAGAGATATCAATGAGCTACGGCTAATGACGATTTCTGATAATTGCAACTTGGGGGTGGTAAATGAATCCCATTACCATATTCCAATTCTTTAAAAAGGATTAAATGAATCAACTACTTATTGCATTAATCAATGGCTTAACTTGAACAAGAAATGCAGCTTGTGTTTGTTAAGTAAATAAAGCATCACTACTGTTTATTATTGAGATACCATTTTAAACAAATTTGAGAATGTATCTGGGACTTGGGTGCATACATTTATTGATAAAAAACTCTGCTTTGACTACCACATGTATGAGAGGATTAGAAATTCCTAGAACATTACACAATCCTTTGTGGTATTTCAATGTCCTGAGAGGCTATTGTCTGATATTGTTTTAATTTCTTATTAGGCCCAACATTTAATATAATGCATCCTTTGGAACCTAAATCAGCTTGTGAACCTTTCATGTTTCCTCATTGAACTAATGTCAACTTTCAAATATTTTGAAATGATTGAATATTCTAAAAACCCTGTCATTCTCCACTTTGCCATTTGGTCTACAAAACTTTCAATGCTTAGAATGCCCCATTATTTTCTAAACGTTTTAATGTAAATAGAACCAATAGAATAGAGCTAAACTTTTTCTATTATATTGAAAACACCAATTGTATGACTCATAGATAAACCAATGTAGACCTGTATTTTGGAATATGCTGCCCATTTTTTTCAAACTTCTATCTTCCTAGCAACATTTAAATCCCATCTGGATGACTAGATGGGTATCAGAAACTTTCAAATGAGTTATATGGCAAAATTCTACATAATGAGGGACATTTTAGACTCCTACATTATTGGCTTTGCATTAAGTAAAACCCTGTTGTCCTATATCCCTAAGCAACAGGGAGACAAAACAGAATAGAATAGAACAGCAGAATAAAATAGAATAAAATCTATAAGTTTAAGAGTGGATGAAACAGTAAAGGATTCACTGTGGGAGAACAAGTAACAAAATGGCAGCTGAAAACAGAATAACACAAACTTTATAAAGGTAGATTAAAGAGAAGAAAAAAGATAGGAAAGACAATAGGTGATGTATATATGAGAGAAATCAGAGCAGAAAATGACTAAAAAGCAGGATATGATGGAATAGAATAGAATAGAATAGACTGCAACAAAGTAGTAGCAATTGTTGTACATTTGGCAAACCCTATTAATGTAGTCACCCACAAACAAGAGAGGATAGAATACAATAGGATATAATAACATTTTAAGTCTATGTTTTAATATGATAGAAGATGATACAACTTGGGAGAAGAAGTTGAGAAATTATAATTCAAAACAAACTTAAGCATAGTAAACCATGATAGAATCAATAGAATAAGAAAAGGTGGGATGTAAGAGAGGCAAAATATAATAGAGGAGTAAAGAAAAGAAAAAGAAAAAGAAAAAAATAAAAATTAATAGCAAAGCAAAAATCAAACTAGGATACATAAACAGCTTGAAAGTAAAACAAACCTGAATAAAACATATAAACAGATAAAAATCAAAATTTAATATTAGAGAAAAGAACTGAGTAAAAAGAATACAAAAGAGCCAAATAGAATAGAGTAGAACATAATAGATCAAATAAGATATAATGAGAATAGAGCAGAAGGGGATACAATTTCACAGATCATAAGGAAGAAATAGCAGGGAATAGAGTAAATAAACAAAGCAGAATGGAATAGCATTCAAAGCAAAAAGAATGACTAGCTAGAAATGAGGAGAACATAAGATAATAGAAATTTACTGTTGACAAGCCACCAGTGCTGCTATTGGTAAAAGGCCCAAGTCCATGTTATACTTATAGTCATGTTGCAAGTAAAATTATCTTTCTTAAATATGAAAGAATTCTGCAACATCTCTATTAAAAGTGTGGATATTTGTATACGGTACAGTGTGTCATATAATGTATGCAATACACATCTAAGAAATTTACCAAATGAAGACCACAAAAGTTATATGTTTGAATATGTAACAGTATTAAGTATCACTGTAACATAATTTGTTTAGATCTCCAGACAGCAAAGCATTGTTCTACTTAACAGCTAATTTTGTATTTGCATGCTTACAAAAACTGTACAGCATTCTAGTTCTTGATAACCTTTGTTTGAATATGCATCAGTTAGAAATGGTAAACTATGCATCGACATTTCTGAACTGTTAAGTAATTGTACTTCATCTGCAGCATTTGAATAACTCAATTATAATTTTAATATCATTTAAAGATCACAATCCGAGAAGCTGGCTAGTGACCCCGGACTATTATAAAATGTATTAGAAAGTGTGGATTACATTTTTCTGAAAATAAGATTGTGAGGTGTAGATAGGTTAAATAATATGTGTGCTTTAAATATTTAATCTGTCCATTTTATAACCTTTCTTCTCATTTTCCAGTATTTCTTTCTCTCTTGCCATATTTCTCCTCTTTTCTGGAATTCCTTATCTGTAACTATGTGCCTGCCTCCTTGAAAATGAATAAAGACTCAAGAAAAGAGAAAATAGCACAGCTTATAGATTTGAATCAAAATGAAAGACAGTACAATAAAACACAGTAGCCCAGAATGGAATAGAATAGAATAGAATAGAATAGAATAGAATAGAATAGAATAGAATAGAATATTTAAGTATTTGTTCTGATAGGATAGAAGAGGATACAACTTCAGAGAACAGGTTGAGAAATATGGGTTCAACAGAGACTAAAGCAGAGTAAACCATGTTAGAATTATGAGGATAAGAAAAGGGTGGATATAAGACAGGTGAAAAATATTATATGATATAAAAATGAAAAGAAAAAATAAGATAGAAAAGTACAAAGCGTAACAGGATACACTAAGCATGAAAGCAAAACAAAACCGAATAACAACATGAAAAGATAAAAATCAAAATAGAATAGAAAAAAGAAACATAATAAAAAGAATAACAAAGATGAGAATAGCATAGAATAGAACTAATTAGAATAGAGTACAATAAATAAGGTATAATGAGAATAGAGCATAATGGGGTAGAACGTTACACAACATAGTAAGAAACAGCAGGGTAAAGAAGAAACAGAGCAGAACTGAATAGAATTTAAAGCAAAAATGACTGGCTAGAAATGAGCAGAACAAAGGAGAAGATAATGGAAATTTATTGTTGACAAGCCATCAGTGGTACTGTCACTTGGTAACAAACCCAAGTCCATGGTATATTTATAAATGCTCATGATGCAACTAAAATGATATTTCTTAAATATGAAAGAATTCGGAACCATCTCTAAAGAAACTGTGGATATGGTTATGATATTCAATGCTTCACATGATTTTTCTCAATATAAATCTAAGAAGCTTTACCAAATGAAGACCCCAAAAGTAAAACTTTTTGGAGGGTTATAATATTATGAACTGTCACTATAACATAATTTTTTAGATCTCCACACAGCAATTTATTGTTCTGCTTAATCCATAAATTTGTGATTGCATTCTGAGAAAAAGTATCCAGTGTCATACTCTTGATAACTTTGAATATGCATCACTTGGGAATGTCAATCTATGCATCATCTAGAATTCTGGACTGAGAAGTCCTTGTACACCACTTACAACAATTGAAAAATTCAATGACATTTTTAAGATCACTTAAAAATCACAATCCAGGCAGCTGGCTAGTGAACCTGGACTATTTTAACATGTCTCAAAACATCTGAATTACAATTTTCTGAAACATGACTCTGAGGTCTAGGGTGGTTAACTAAGAAGTGTGTTTAAATATTTATTGTGCAAGTTTTATAACCTTTCTTCACATTTGCAAGTATTACTTGCCATATTGCTTCTCTTCTGCAAATTTCATTATCCATAAGTACATGCCTAATTCCTTCAAAGTGAATAAACACTCATGAAAAGAGTAAATATGCAAAGCATATAGATTTGACTCAAACATGATTGCCAGAAAGAATAAAAAGGAGGAGACCAGAATAGAATAAAAGAAAGTAATGGAATAAAATAGAATAAAATAGACTAGAATAGAATAGAATAGAATAGAATAGAATAGAATACCTGATACTTGAACTATGCAGAGATTTGCAGTGAATACATTGGAAAGGGAAGGAAAGAATAAGAGAAAGTAAGATAACCTTGGGTAGAAAAGAAATTAAATTTGGCATAAAAGCGAGAATAACGGAAAATATTAATATACTGAGAATCAGAAAGGTATTGAAAAAAGACAGAATACAAAAGAGTAAAATAGAATATTGAAGAAAAAAATAACTTACAGATTAAAATAGAATAGAGTAGAACAGAATAGAATAGAATAGAAAAAAGATATCAATGGGCTACGGCTAAAGACGATTTCTGATAATTGCAAGTTGGGGGTGGTAAATGAATCCCATTACCATATTCCAATTCTCCTGAAAGGATTAAATGAATCAACTACTTATTGCATTAATCAATGGCTTAACCAGAACAACAAGAAATGCAGCTTGTGTTTGTTAAGTAAATAAAGCATCACTACTCTTTATTATTGAGATACCATTTCAAACAAATTTGAGAATGTTATCTGGGACTTGGATGCATACATTTATTGATAACAAACTCTGCTTTGACTACCACATGTATGTGAGGATTATAAATTCCTAGAACATTACACAATCCTTTGTGGCATTTCAATGTCCTGAGAGGCTATTGTCTGATATTTTTTTAATTTCTTATTAGGCCCATCATTTAATATAATGCATCCTTTTGGAACCAATATCAGCTTGTGAACCTTTCATGTTTCCTCATTGAAAAGATGTCAACTTTCAAATATTTTGAAATGATTGAATATTCTAAAAACCCTGTCATTCTCCACTTTGTCATCTGGTCTACAAAACTTTCAATGCTTAGAATGACCCATTATTTTATAAACTCTTTAATGTAAACAGAACCAATAGAATACAGCTAAACTTATTCTATTATATTGAAAACACCAATTATATGACTCATAGATTCTTAGATTAGTACTAAGCTAACTGCCGTTGTGAGCCATTTTAAGCCTAGTCAATTATCCCTTGTGAGACTCAAACCATGCACCATGTGTTTGTAAGGCAAAGACCTTAACCATTAGGCCACCCTCCCAACAATGTCGACCTGCATTTTGGAATACGCTGACCTTTGTTTCAAACTTCTATCTTCCTAGCAACATTTGAATCCCATCTGGATGACTAGATGGGTATCAGAAACTTTCAAATGAGTTATATGGCAGAATTCTACATAATGAGGGACATTTTAGACTCCTACATTATTGGCTTTAAATTAAGTAAAACCATGTTGTACTATATCCCTAACAACAGGGAGACAGAACAGAATAGAATAGAACAGAAGAATAAAATGGAATAAAATCTGTAAGTTTAAGAGTGGATGAAACAGTAAAGTATTCACTGTGGGAGAACAAGTAACAAAATGATAGCTGAAAACAGAATAACACAGAATTTATAAAGGTAGATTAAAGAGAAGAAAAAAGATAGGAAAGACAATAGGAGATGTATATATGAGAAAAATCAGAGCAGAAAAGGACTAAAAGAAAAATAAGACATAAAATAATAGAATAGAAGAAAGCAGAACAGAATGCACTAAACAGCATAAAAGTAAAACAGAATTCAAAAATAAGAATGAACAGAAAAGAATGTAATAGAATAAAAACAGAAGACAAAAAAGCAGGATAGAATAGAATAGAATAGAATAGAATAGAATAGACTGCAACAAAGCAATAGCATTTGTCGTACATTTGGCAAACTCTATTAATGTAGTCATCCACAAACAAGAGAGGATAGAATAAAATTTTAAGTCTATGTTTTAATAGGATACAAGATGATACAACTTGGGAGAAGAGGTTGAGAAATGATAATTCAAAACAAACTAAAGCAGAATAAATCATGATAGAATTAATAGCATAAGAAAAGGTGGGATGTAAGAGAGGCAAAATATAATAGAGGAGAAAAGAAAAGAAAAATAAAAAGAAAAAAGAAAACAGAAATTAATAGAAAAGCAAAAATCAAACTGGGATAAATAAACAGCTTGAAAGTAGAACAAACCTGAATAAAAATATAAACAGATAAAAATCAAAATGTAATATTAGAGAAAGGAACTGAATAAAAAGAATACAAAAGAACCAAATAGAATAGACTAGAACATAATAGATCAAATAAGATATAATGAGAATAGAGCAGAAAGGGATACAATTTCACAGATCATAAGGAAGAAATAGCAGGGAATAGTGTAAATAAACAGAGCAGAATGGAATAGCATTCAAAGCAAAAACAATGACTAGCAAGAAATGAGGACAAAATAAGATAATAGAAATTTACTGTTGACAAGCCACCAGTGCTGCTATTGGTAACAAGCCCAAGTCCATGTTATACTTATAGCCATGTTGCAACTAAAATTATCTTTCTTAAATATGAAAGAATTCTGCAACATCTCTATTAAAAGTGTCGATATTTGTATCCTGTACAGTGTGTCATATAATGTATGCAATACACATCTAAGAAATTTACCAAATGAAGACCACAAAAGTTATATTTTTGGATATGTAACAGTATGAAGTATCACTGTAACATAATTTGTTTAGATCTCCAGACAGCAAAGCATTGTTCTACTTAACAGCTAATTTTGTATTTGCATGCTTACAAAAACTGTACAACTTTCTAGTTCTTGATAACCTTTGTTTGAATATGCATCAGTTAGAAATGGTAATCTATGCATTGACATTTCTGAACTGATAAATAATTGTACATCATCTGCAGCATTTGAATAACTCAATTATAATTTTAATATCATTTAAAGATCACAATCCAGGAAGCTAGCTAGTGAACCTGGACTATTATAAAATGTATTAGAAAGTGTGGATTACATTTTTCTGAAAATATGATTGTGAGGTGTAGGTTGGTTAATTAAGATGTGTGCTTTAAATATTTAATCTGTCCATTTTATAACCTTTCTTCTCATTTTCCAGTATTTCTTTCTCTCTTGCCATATTTCTCCTCTTTTCCGGAATTCCTTATCTGTAACTATGTGCCTGCCTCCTTGAAAATGAATAAAGACTCAAGAAAAGAGAAAATAGCACAGCTTATAGAATTGAATCAAAATGAAAGACAGTACAATAAAACACAGTAGATCAGAATGGAATAGAATAGAATAGAATAGAATAGAATAGAATAGAATAGAATAGAATCTTTAAGTCTTTGTTTTAATAGGATAGAAGAGGATACAACTTCAGAGAACAGGTTGAGAAATATGGGTTCAACAGAGACTAAAGTAGAGTAAACCATGTTAGAATTAAGGGGATAACAAAAGGGAAGATATAAGACAGGTGAAAAATATTATATGAGAAAAAAATGAAAAGAAAAATTAAGATAAAAAAGTACAAAGCGTAACAGGATACACTAAGCATGAAAGCAAAACAAAACTGAATAAAAACATGAAAAGATAAAAATCAAAATAGAATAAAAAAAGGAACATAATAAAAAGAATAACAAAGATCAGTATAGCATAGAATAGAACTAATTAGAATAGAGTACAATAAATAAGGTATAATGAGAATAGAGCAGAATGAGGTTGAACGTCACAGAACAGAGCATAGTAAGAAACAGCAGGGTAAAGAAAAAATAGAGCAGAATTTAATAGAATTTAAAGCCAAAATGACTGGCTAGAAATGAGCAGAACAAAGCAGAAGATAATAGAAATGTATTGTTAACAAGCCATTAGTGGTACTGTCACTTGGTAACAAACCCAAGTCCATGGTATATTTATAAATGCTCATGATGCAACTAAAATTATATTTCTTAAATATGAAAGAATTCTGAACCATCTCTAAAGAAACTGTGGATATGGTTATGATGTTCAATGCATCACGTGATTTTTTTCAATATAAATCTAAGAAGCTTTATCAAATGAAGACCCCAAAAGTAAAATTTTTTGGAGGGTTATAATATTATGAACTGTCACTATAACATAATTTTTTAGATCTCCACACAGCAATTTATTCGGCTTAATCCATAAAATTGTGATTGCATTCTGAGAAAAAGTATACAGTGTCATACTCTTGATAACTTTGAATATGCATCACTTGGAAATGTCAATCTATGCATCAACTAGAATTCTGGACTGAGAAGTCCTTGTACACCACTTATAGCAATTGAAAAATTGAATGATATTTTTAAGATCACTTAAAAATCACAATACAGGCAGCTGGCTAGTGAACCTGGACTATTTTAACATGTCTCAAAAATCTGAATTACAATTTTCTGAAACATGACTCTGAGGTGTAGGCTGGTTATCTAAGAAGTGTGTTTAAATATTTATTGTGCAAGTTTTATAACCTTTCTTCACATTTGCAAGTATTTCTTGCCATACTGCTTCCCTTCTGCAGATTTCATTATCCATAACTACATGCCTAATTCCTTCAAAGTGAATAAACCCTCATGAAAAGAGTAAATATGCAAAGCACATAGATTTGACTCAAACATGATTGCCAGAAAGAATAAAAAGGAGGGGACCAGAATAGAATAAAAGAAAGTAATGGAATAAAATAGAATAGAATAGACTAGAATATAATAGAATAGAATGGCATAGAATAGAATAGAATAGAATAGAATAGAATAGAATAGAATAGAATACCTGATACTTGAACTATGCAGAGATTTGCAGTGAATACACTGGAGAGGGAAGGAAAGAACAAGAGAAAGTAAGATAACCTTGCATAGAAACGAAATTAAATTTGGCATAAAAGCGAGAATAACGAAAAATATTAATATACTGAGAATCAGAAAGGTATAGAAAAAAGACAGAATACAAAAGAGTAAAATAGAACATTGAAGAAAAAATAACTTACAGATTAGAATAGAATAGAAAAGAACAGAATAGAATAGAATAGAAAAAGAGATATCAATGGGCTACGGCTAATGAAGATTTCTGATAATTGCAAATTGGGGGTGGTATATGAATCCCATTACCATATTCCAATTCTCCAGAAAGGATTAAATGAATCAACTACTTATTGCATTAATCAATGACTTAACCTGAACAACAAGAAATGCAGCTTGTGTTTGTTAAGTAAATAAAGCATCACTACTGTTTATTATTGAGATACCATTTTAAACAAATTTGAGAATGTATCTGGGACTTGGGCGCATACATTTATTGATAACAAACTCTGCTTTGACTACCACATGTATGTGAGGATTAGAAATTCCTAGAACGTTACAAAATCCTTTGTGGTATTTCAATGTCCTGAGAGGCTATTGTCTAATATTTTTTTAATTTCTTATTAGGCCCATCATTTAATATAATGCATCCTTTGGAACCTAAATCAGCTTGTGAACCTTTCTAGTTTCCTCATTGAACTGATGTCAACTTTCAAATATTTTGAAATGATTGAATATTCTAAAAACCCTGTCATTCTCCACTTTGCCATTTGGTCTACAAAACTTTCAATGCTTAAAAGGACCCATTATTTTATAAACTCTTTAATGTAAACAGAACCAATAGAATAGAGATAAACTTATTCTATTATATTGAAAACACCAATTGTATGACTCACAGATAAACCAATGTAGACCTGTATTTTGGAATACGCTGCTCTTTTTTTCAAACTTCTATCATCCTAGCAGCATTTAAATCCCATCTGGATGACTAGATGGGAATCAGAAACTTTCAAATGAGTTATATGGCAAACTCTACATAATGAGGGACATTTTAGACTCCTACATTATTGGCTTTGCATTAAGTAAAACCCTGTCGTCCTATATCTTTAAGCAATAGGGAGATAGAACAGAATAGAATAGAACAGATGAATAAAATAGAATAAAATCTGTAAGTTTAAGAGTGGATGAAACGGTGAAGGATTCACTGTGGGAGAACAAGTAACAAAATGATAGTTGAAAACAGAATAACACAGAATTTATAAAGGCAGATTTAAGAGAAGAAAAAAGATAGGAAAGAAAACAGGTGAAGTATATATGAGAAAAATCAGAGCAGAAAAGGACTAAAAGAAAAATAAGACATAAAATAATAGAATAGAAGAAAGCAGAACAGAATGCACTAAACAGCATATAAGTAAAACAGAATTCAAAAATAAGAATGAACAGAAAAGAATGGAATAGAATAAAAACAGAAGACAAAAAAGCAGGATATGATAGAATAGAATAGAATAGAATAGAATACCTGATACTTGAACTATGCAGAGATTTGCAGTGAATACATTGCAGAGGGAAGGAAAGAACAATAGAAAGTAAGATAACCTTGGGTAGAAAAGAAATTAAATTTGGCATAAAAGCGAAAATAATGGAAAATATTAATATACCGAGAATCAGAAAGGTATAGAAAAAAGACAGAATACAAAAGAGTAAAATAGAACATTGAAGAAAAAATAACTTACAGATTAGAGTAGAATAGAGGAGAACAGAATAGAATAGAATAGAAAAAGAGATATCAATGGGCTACGGCTAATGAAGATTTCTGATAATTGCAAATTGGGGGTGGTAAATGAATCCCATTACCATATTCCAGTTCTCCAGAAAGGATTAAATGAATCAACTACTTATTGCATTAATCATTGGCTTAACCTGAACAACAAGAAATGCAGCTTGTGTTTGTTAAGTAAATAAAGCATCACTACTCTTTATTATTGAGATACCATTTTAAACAAATTTGAGAATGTTATCTGGGACTTGGGTGCATACATTTATTGATAACAAACTCTGCTTTGACTACCACATGTATGTGAGGATTAGAAATTCCTTGAACATTACACAATCTGTTGTGGTATTTCAATGTCCTGAGAGGCTATTGTCTGATATTTTTTTAATTTCTTATTAGGCCCATCATTTAATATAATGCATCCTTTGGAACCTAAATCAGCTTGTGAACCTTTCATGTTTCCTCATTGAAAAGATGTCAACTTTCAAATATTTTGAAATGATTGAATATTCTAAAAACCCTGTCATTCTCCACTTTGTCATTTGCTCTACAAACTTTCAATGCTTAGAATGACCCATTATTTTATAAACTCTTTAATGTAAACAGAACCAATAGAATAGTGCTAAACTTATTCTATTATATTGTAAACACCAATTGTATGACTCATAGATAAACCAACGTAGACCTGTATTTTGGAATACGCTGCTCTTTTTTTCAAACTTCTATCTTCCTAGCAACATTGAAATCCCATCTGGATGACTAGATGGGTATCAGAAACTTTCAAATGAGTTATATGGCAAAATTCTACATAATGAGGGACATTTTAGACTCCTACATTATTGGCTTTGCATTAAGTAAAACCCTGTCATCCTATATATTTAAGCAATAGGGAGATAGAACAGAATATAATAGAACAAATGAATAAAATAGAATAAAATCTGTAAGTTTAAGAGTGGATGAAATGATAAAGGATTCACTGTGGGAGAACAAGTAACAAAATGATAGCTGAAAACAGAATAACACAAAATTCATAAAGGTAGATTTAAGAGAAGAAAAAAGATAGGAAAGACGACAGGTGAAGTGTATATATATGAGAAAAATCAGAGCAGAAGAGGACTAAAAGAAAAATAAGACATAAAATAATAGAATTGAAGAAAGCAGAACAGAATGCTCTAAACAGCAAAAAAGTAAAACAGAATTCAACAATAAGAATGAACAGAAAAGAATGGAATAGAATAAAAACAGAAGACAAAAAAGCAGGATATGATAGAATAGAATATAATATAATAGAATAGAATAGAATAGAATAGAATAGACTGCAACAAAGCAGTAGCATTTGTCGTACATTTGGCAAACCCTATTAATGTAGTCACCCACAAACAAGAGAGGATAGAATAGAATAGGATAGAATAAAATTTTAAGTCTATGTTTTAATAGGACAGAAGATGATACAACTTGGGAGAAGAGGTTGAGAAATGATAATTCAACATTCTAGTTCTTGATAACCTTTGTTTGAATATGCATCAGTTAGAAGTGGCAATCTATGCATCAACAATTCTGAACTGATAAATAATTGTACATCATCTGCAGCATTTGAATAACTCAATTATAATTTTAATATCATTTAAAGATCACAATCCAGGAAGCTGGCTAGTGAACCTGGACTATTATAAAATGTCTTAAAAAGTGTGGATTACAATTTTCTAAAAATATGACTGTGAGGTGTAGGTCGGTTAATTAAGATGTGTGCTTTAAATATTTTATCTGTCCATTTTATAACCTTTCTTCTCATTTTCCAGTATTTCTTTCTCTCTTGCCATATTTCTCCTCTTTTCCAGAATTTCTTATCTATAACTATGTGCCTGACTCCTTGAAAATGAATAAAGACTCAAGAAAAGAGAAAATAGATCAGCATATAGATTTGAATCAAAATGAAAGACAGTAGAATAAAACAGAGTAGACCAGAATAGAATAGAATAGAATTGAATAGAATAGAATAGAACACCGTAAGCTTGAACCATACACAGGTTTTAATGAAAACCTTGGAGAGGGTAGGAAAGAACAAAGAAAATGAGGCAATTTGGGTAGAAAAGAAATGAAATTTGGCCAAAAAAGGGAGAATAAAGAAAATATTGTTATGCTGCTAATTAGAAAGGGATAGAAAAAGTACTGACCACAAATGAGGAAATAGAAGAGAGAAGAAAAAATGACATACAGAGAATAGAATAGCATAGAATTGAATACAAAAGAATAGAATAGAAAATAGGATATCAATAGCCTATTGCTACTGAAGATTTCTGCGTGGTTATTAAATCCCATTACCATAGAAAGGGTCAAAAAAGGAGAGATACCAAAAGACTAAAATAGAACATAGAAGAAAAAAATCAGTTATAGAAAATAGAATAGAACAGAATAGAATAGACTAGAATAGAATATAAGAACACAGAATAGAACACAAAAAGAGATATCAATGGCCTATAGCTAATAAAGATTTCTGATAATTGCAAAATGGGGTGGGTATCAAATCCCATTACCATACTTTAGTTCTGCAGAAAGGGCAAGACTAATCAACTACTTATTGCATTAATCAAGAGCTTATCCTGAACAACAAGAACTGCAACTTGAGTTTGTTAAGTAAATGAAGGATCACTACTGCTTATCATGGATATACCAATCTAAACAAATTTGAGACTGTAATCTGGGACTTCGGTGCATACATTTACTGATAAACTCGTCTTTCACTACTACATCTCTGAGAGGATTAGAAATTCTTTGCACCGTATGCAATATATCTTTTGTGATATCTCAAAGTCCTAAGACATTATTGTCTAATTTTTTTTATCTCTTGCTAAGCCCATCATTTAACATAATGCACACTTTGGCGCCAAAATCAGTTTGTGACCCTTCCAAGTTTCCACCTTGAAAACATTTGAACTTTCAAAAACTTTTAACTGCTCAAATAGTCTAAATACCCTATCATTCTACTCATTGTCATATTGTGTATTTAGCTTTCAATGCTTAGAATAAACCAGTGTTTTATAAACTCTTTCATGTAAACAAAACTAATAGTATAGAGCTAAACATCTTTTATTATGTTGAAGACAGTAAATTGCATGACTGAAGCATAAACTGATGTAGACCTCTATTTTGCAATAGGCTGCCCCTTTTTTCAAGCTGAGTTCTTTTCAACAACATTTAAAGCCAGTCTGGTTGACTTGATGAGTATCCCTAACTCTCAAGTGAGTTACATGGAAAACTTCCACTTAATGAGGGAGCTTTTTAGACTCCTACATTATTAATGTTGAATTAGTTAAAATCTTGTTATCCTATATATTTACGCATGAGGGAATAGAAGAGAATATAAGAGTATTTGTAAGGTTAAAAGTGGATGGAAAAGTAAAGGATTCAACATGTAAGAACAAGTAAAGAAACCATAGCTGAAAACAGAATAACTTACACTTTATAAAGATAGAATTAAGAAGAAAATAAAAGATGAGGAACAAGAGAGGATTCAGTATAACAGAAGAAAAATCAGAAATTAATAGAATACAAAAAGAATAGAATAGAACAGAATACAATAGAACATAATAGAATAGAATAGAATAGAATAGAATAAAATATTTAAGTCTTTGTTTAATAGGATAGAATAGGCTACACCTTGGGAGAACAGGTTGAGAAATGAGGGCTCAACAGAGACTAAAGCAGAGTAAACCATGTTAGAATTAAGAGGATAAAAGCTAGGATATAAGAGGGGTGAAACATAATACAGGAGAAAAAGTGAAAAAAATAAGATAGAAGTTAATAGAAAAGCAGAAAGCATAATATGATACACTAACAGCATGAAAGTAGAGCAAAACTGAATAAAAACACAAGCAGATAAAAATCAGACTAGAACAGAAAAGAAAGCACCTGAATAAAGAGAATAAAAATGATAATAATAGAATAGAACAGAATAGATTAGAATACAATAGATCAAATAAGGTATACTTAGACTAGACCAGAAAGGGATACAACTTCACAGAACAGAAGATAGTAAGAAATAGCAGGGTAGAGAAGAAATAAACAGAGAAGAATGGAATAGATTTCAAAGCAAAAATGGCTAGCTTGAAATGAAAGAACAGAACAGAAGAGAATAGGAATTTATTGCTGACATGCCATCAGTGGTGCTGTCACTTGGTAACAAACCCATGCCCATGTTAAATTTATAAAAATGTCATAATGCAACTAAAATTATATTTATTAAATATGAAAGAATTCTGTTCCATCTCTAAAGATACTGTGGATATGTGGATGATGTTCAATGCATCACATAATTTACACAATATCAATCTAAGAAGCTTTACTAAGTGAAGACCACAAAAGCTACATTTTTAGAGGTGTGTAACAGTATGAAATGTCACTGTAACATAATTTGTTAGATCTCCACACAGCAATGCATTGTTCTTAACAGATAAATTTGTATTTGCATTTTGAGAAAAAAAGTATACAATGTTATAGTCTTGATAACTTTGTTAGAATACGCATCAGTTAGAAATGGCGATCTATGCATTATCTACAATTCTGGACTGGTAAATCACTGTATACCATTTGCAGAATTTCAAGACTTCAATGACATTTTTAAGATCATTTAAGGATAACAATCCAGGCAGCTGGCTAGTGAACCAGGACTATTATAAAATGTCTTTAAAAAGTGAGGATTACAATTTTCTGAAAACATGAGTCTGAGGTGTAGGCTGGTTAACTATGATGTGTGCTTTAAATATTTTATATGCAACTCGTATAACCTTTCTTCACGTTTTCCACTATTTCTTTGTATCTTGCCATATTTCTCCTGTTCTCTAGATTTTCTGATCCATAACTACATGCATAACTCCTTTAAAGTGAATAGAAACTTATG
This sequence comes from Protopterus annectens, assembly GCF_019279795.1. Taxonomy (NCBI): domain Eukaryota; kingdom Metazoa; phylum Chordata; order Ceratodontiformes; family Protopteridae; genus Protopterus; species Protopterus annectens. The sequence continues at coordinate 641,308,034 of NC_056751.1, forward strand.
AAAAAAGTAAATATGCAAAGTATATACATTTGACTCAAACATGATAGACATATAGTAGAATAAAAAAGAGTAGTCCAGAATAGAATAGAAGAAAATAATAGAATAGAATAGAATAGAATAGAATAAAATAGAATTAAATACCTTAACCTTGAACTATGCACACATGTGTAATTAATGCATTGGAGAGGGTAGGAAAAAACAAGAGATTGTAAGATAACCTTGGGTAGAACAGAAATTAAATTTGGCCAACAAGGCAGAATAAATAAAAATATTATGTACTGAAAATCACAAAGGGATAATACACTGCCCCTTTTTTCAAATGTTGATCTTCCTAACAACAATGTTTAAATCCAGTCTTTATGACTGGATAGGTATCAAAAAATTTCAAATGAGTTACATGGAAAAATTCCACTTAATAAGGGACATTTTTGTTTTTCTACATTATTGGCTTTACATTGAGTAAAACCCTCTTATCCTATATTGCTAACCATAATGGAGGCAGAACAGAATATAATTGACTAGAATAGAATAGAATAGAAAAGAATAGAATAGAATAGAATCTGTGAGTTTAAGAGTGGCTGAAACAGTAAAGAACTCACCATGGAGAACAAGTAAAGAAATGATAGCTGAAAACAGAATAACCAGACTTTATAAAGGTAGAATTAAGAGAAAAAGAAATGACGGGAAAGACGAGATATACAATATGTATGAGAAAAATCAGAGCAGAAAAGGACTAAAAGAAAAATAAGACAGACAATAGAATAGAAAAAAAGCAGAACAGAATGCACTAACAGCATAAAATTAGAGCAAAATACAGTAATAAGAATGAACAGAAAAGAAAGGAATAGAATAAAAAAAGAAGACAAAAGTGCAAGATAGAATAGAATAGAATAGAATAGAATACACCAAAGCAATAGAATTGGTTGTACATTGGCAAACACTATTAATGTATTCACCCATGAACAGGAGAGGATAGAATAGACTAGGATACAATAAAATGTTTAAGTCTATGTTTTATTAGGATAGAAGAGGATGCAGCTTGGGAGAATAGATTGAGAAATGAGGGTTCAACATAAACTAAAGCAGAGTAAACCATGATAAAAATAAGATGATAAGAAAAGGTAGGATATAATAGACGTGAAACATAATAGAGCAGAAAAGAAAAGAAAAATTAAATGAAAAAATAAGTTAGAAATGAACAGAAAAGTAAAAAACAAAGTAGAATGCACAAACAGCATGAAAGTAGAACAAAACTAAATAAAAATATTAACAGACAAAATTCAAACTAGAAAAATGAAATGAAAAAATAAGATAGAAATTAATAGAAAAGTAAAAACCAAAGTAGAATGCACAAACAGCATGTAAGTAGAGGAAAACTGAATAAAAGCATTAACAGATAAAAATCAAACTAGAATAGAAAAGAAAGGAACAGAATAAAAAGAATATAATAGACTAGAACAGTATAGTTCAAATAAGGTATAGTGAGAATAGAGCAGAAAATGATACAACTTCACAGATCACAACATAGTAAGAAGTAGCAGGGAACAGAAGAAATAAACAGAGCAGAATGGAATAAAATTCAAAGCAAAAACAATGACTGGCTACAAATATGGAGAACAAAAGAAAATAGAAATATATTGTTGACAAGCCATCAGTGGTGCTATTACTTGGTAACAAGTCAAAGCCCATGTTATACTTATAGTCATGATGCAAATAAAATTATATTTCTTAAATATGAAAGAATTCAAAACATCTCTAATAAAAGTGTGGATATGTGTATGCTGTACAATGGATCATATAATTTATGCAATACAAATCTAAGAAGTTTAACAAATGAAGACCACAAAATTTATATGTTTTGGATGTGAAACAGTATGAATTATCACTGTAACATAATTTGTTTATATATCCAGACAGCAATGTATTGCTCTACTTAACAGCTAAATTTGTGTTTGTTTACTTTCTTAGAAAAACTATACAACGTTCTAGTTCTTGATAACTTTTGTTTTGAATATGCATCAGTTAAAAATTATAATTTATGCATCATCTACAGTTCTAAAACTGGTAAATCATTGTACATCATTTGCAACATTTGAAGAATTCAATGATAATTTTAAGATCATTTAAAGGTCACAATCCAGAAAGCCGTGAACCTAGACTATTATAAAATGTTTTAAAAAATATGGATTACAATTTTCTGAAAATATGACATGTGTGCTTTAACTATTTTATCTGCCTGCTTTATAAATGTTCTTCTCCTTTTCCAATATCTCATTCTCTCTTGCCATATGTCTCCTCTTCTCCAGATTCCCTTATCCAGAATTACATGCCTAACTCCTTCAAAGAGAATAAACACTAATGAAAAGAGTACATATGCAGAGCAAATAGATTTGACTCAAACATGATAGATAGATAGTAGAATAGAATAGAAGAAAATAATGGAAAAGAAAACAAAAGAATAGAACAGAACAGAATAGCATAGTATAGAATAGAATAGAATGGCACAAAATAGAACAGAATACCTTAAGCTTGAACTATCTACAGATTTGTAATGAAAGCACTGGAGAGGGTCAGAAAGAACAAAAGAAAGTAAGATAACCTTGGGTACAACAGAAATGAGACGCCAAAAAAAGGGACAAAAAATATTACTATACTGAGAAATAGAAAGGGATAAAAAAGGACAGACCACAAAAGAGTAAAATAGAACATTGAAGAAAAAATAACTTACCGAGAATAGAATAGAATAGAACAGAATAGAAAAATACATGTCATTGGCCTATGGCTAATGAAGATTTCTGATGACTGCAAATTGTGGTGGTTATCAAATCACATGACCATACTCTAATTCTCCAGAAAAGGCAATATTAATCAATTACTTATTGCATTAGTCAATGGTTTAACCTGAGAAACAAGAAATACAGCTTGGGTTTGTTAAGTAAATGAAACAACACTACTCCTTATTATGAAAATACCTTCAAAACAAAATTGAGACAGTAATCTGGGACTTTGGACCATATATTTGCATACAAAATCTATTTGAGGATTAACACTTCTTTGTATCTTACACAATTTATTCTTTGTTGTATTTCAAAGCCCTAAGATGTTACCTCATGATTTTTATCTCATATTAGGCCATCATTTAAAATAATATACCCCTTGGCATTCAAGTCAACTTGTGACCCCTCAAGTTTCCTTACTTAAAAGATTTCGGATTTCAAATATTTTGACCTATTCAAATAGTGAGATCAAGTAAATAAGTGATAGCTGAAAACAGAATAACATAGACTTTATAAAGGTACAACTAAGAGGATAAGAAAAGATGGAAAAGAAGAGAGGTTAAATATAACATATGAGAAAAATCAGAGCAGAAAAGGTGGAAAAAAAATAAGACAGAAATTAAAATAGAAAAGTAGACAAAATCCACTAAGCATAAACATAGAGCAAATACAATAATAAGAATAAACAGAAAAGAAAGGACTAAAATAAAAACAGAAGAAAAGAGAACAGAACAGAATAAAATACAATAAAGCAATAGAACTGGTTGTACATTTGGTAAACCCTATTAACCTATTTTTATGAACATAATAGAATAGAATCGAACTGTTAAGTCTTTGTTTTAAATCGATAGAAGAGGATACAACTTGGGAAACTCGGTTGAGAAATGAAGGTTCAGACAGACTAAAACAGAGTAAACCATGTCAGAATTAAGAGGATAAGAAAAGTAGGGTTTAAAAGGTGAAACATAAAATAGGAACAAAGAAATTAAAAGAAAAATAGGACAGAAATTCATAGAAAAGTAAAAAGCAGAATAGAACACACTAACAGCATTAAAGTACAGCAAAACAGAATAAAAACATGAGCAGATAAAATAAAAATAGAATAGAAACCAAAATATGAGAATCAAAATAATAAATAAAGCAGAATAGAGTATATTAGAATAGTATAGACCAAATAAGGTATAATGAGACTAGAGCAGAAAGGGATACAAATTCAGAGATCAGAATATAGTAAGAAATAAGGGTAGAAAAGAAATAAACCGAGAAGAATGGAATAGACTTCCAAAAAAAAAAAAACAACGGCTGGCTAGAAATCAGCAGAACTGAATGGAAGAGAAGAGGAATTTATTGTTGACAAGCCATCAGTGGTACTGTCACTTGGTAACAAACCCAAGTCCATGTTATGTCTATAAAAAGTCATGATGCAATTAAAATTATATTTCTCAAATATAAAAGAATTCTGCACCATGTGTAATAAAAGTGTGGATATGTGTATGCTGTACAGTGTGTCATATAATTTATGCAATATGCATCTAAGAAGCTTTCCAAATGAAGACCCTGAAAGTTAAATTTTCGGGAGTGTGTAACAGTATGGACAATAATTTTACCATAATTTTTTAGATCTCCAGAGATGACTGCATTGTACTGTTTATCAGCTAAATTGTGTTTTCATTCTGAGAAAACTGTAAAGTGTTATAGTTCTTGATACCTTTGTTTGAATATGCATCAGTAAGAAATAACAATCTATGCATTATATACAGTTCTGGACTGGTAAATCATTGCACACCATTTTCAGCATTTGCAGAATTCAATGACCTTTTTAAGATAATTTAAAGATCCCAATCCAGCCATATGTCTCGTGGACCTGGGTTATTATAAAATGTCCTAAAAAGCATGGCTCACAATTTTCTAAAAACGTGACTCTGAGGTGTAGGCTGGTTTGCTAAGAAGTATGTTTAAGTATTTAATGTGCAAGTTTTATAACCTTTCTTCACATTTTTCAAAATGTCTTTGTTTCTTGCAATATTTCCCCTATTCTCCAGATTTCTTTATCTGTAACTACATGACTACCTTGTTGAATGTTAACAAACACTGAAGAAAAGTAGATATGCAAAGTATATGGATATGAATAAAATAGGCAAGACAGGAGAATAAAAAAGAGTAAACCAGAATAGAATAGATGAAATAATGGCAATGAAAAGGCTAGAATAGAATAGAAAGTAATAGAATGGAAATGAGTAGAATAAAATACCTTAAACTTGAAATATGCACAAATTTGCACTGGGGGCATTGGAAAGGGTAGGAAAGAATAAAAGTAAGTAAAATAACCTTAGGTAGAGCAGAAATTAAATATGGCCAAAAAAGGGAGTATTTAGAAAAATATTATTAGCTGAGAATTAGAAAGGGATAGAAAAAGGACAGATCACAAAAGAGTAAAATAGAACAGAGTAGAAAAATGATGATTGACAGTAAATAGAATAAAACAGAATAGAAAAGAATAGAACAGAACAGAATAGAATAGAATAGAACAGAATAGAATAGAATAGAATAGAAAAAGACACATAATTGTCTATGGCTCATGAAGTTTTCTGACGATTCCAAACTGGGGTGGTTATCAAGTCCCATTTCCATAGTCTGATTCTCCAGAAATTACTGCACTAGTCAACTACTTATTGTATTAATTAAGGGTATAACCTTAATAATGAGGAAATGCAACTTGGGTTTGTTAAGTAAATGAAGCGTCACTACTGGTTATCATGGAGATAACATTTAATCAAATTTGAGACTCTAATCTGGACTTGGGTGTATACATATATTGATAACAAACTATGCTTTTAGCACCACATCTCTGTGAAGATAAGAAACTCTTTATACCTTGCACAGTTCATGCTTTGAGGTATCTCAAAGTCCTAAGACATTATTGTCTTATATTTTAAATTTCTGATTAGGCCCATCTTTTAAGGTAGACTCCATTTAGCACTTAAATCAGCTTGACACCCTTCCAAGTTTCCTCATTGAGAAGATATCAACTTTCACAGACTTTTAACCACTCAAGTAGTCGAAAAATCCTGTCATTCTACTCATTGTCATACAGCCTGCTTAGCTTTCAATGAATAGAATGGTCCAGTCTTTTATAAAATTTTTTATGTAAACAGAATGGTAGTATACAGCTAAACCTCTTCTATTAAGTCGACTAGAACATATTGCATGATTGATAGATAAACCAATGTAGACCTCTGTTTTTGAACAGGCTGCCTTTTTTTTCAGGCTGAGTTTTTCCTAACAACAACATTCAAAGCAAGTATGTGTGACTGGATGAGTATTACAAACTTTCAAGTGAGTTACATGGAAATATTCCACTTAATGAGGGACACTCTTAGACTCCTGCATTACTAACTTTACATTAAGTAAAAACCTGTTATCCTATATACCTAGGCAAAAGATAGGCCAAATAGAATGTAATAGAACAGACTAAAATTGCATGAAATAGAATCTGTAAGTTAAAGAGTGGATGAAACAGTAAATGATTCAACATGTGACATCAAGTAAATAAATGATAGCTCAAGACAGAATAACACAGACTTTCTATAGGTAGAAATAAGAGGAGAATAAAAGATGGAGAAGAAGAGAGGTGAAATATAACATAGGAGAAAATCAGAGTGGAAAGGGAGAAAAAGAAAACATTTACAGAATAGAAAAATGCAGACAAAATCCACTACATAATAAGGGACATTTTAGACTCCTACATTATTGGCTTTGCATTAAGTAAAACCCTGTTGTCCTATATCCCTAAGCAATAGGGAGATAGAACAGAATAGAATAGAACAGATGAATAAAATAGAATAAAATCTGTAAGTTTAAGAGTGGATGAAACGGTGAAGGATTCACTGTGGGAGAACAAGTAACAAAATGATGGCTGAAAACAGAATAACACACAATTTATAAAGGCAGATTTAAGAGAAGAAAAAAGATAGGAAAGAAAACAGGTGAAGTATACATGAGAAAAATCAGAGCAGAAAAGGACTAAAAGAAAAATAAGACATAAAATAATAGAATAGAGGAAAGCAGAACAGAATGCACTAAACAGCATATAAGTAAAACAGAATTCAAAAATAAGAATGAACAGAAAAGAATGGAATAGAATAAAAAACAGAAGACAAAAAATCAGGATATGATAGAATAGAATAGAACAGAATGCAACAAAGTAGTAGCATTTGTCGTACATTTGGCAAACCCTATTAATGTAGTCACCCACAAACAAGAGAGGATAGAATACAATAGGATAGAATAAAATTTTAAGTCTATGTTTTAATAGGATAGAAGATGATACAACTTGGGAGAAGAGGTTGAGAAATTATAATTCAAAACAAACTTAAGCAGAGTAAACCATGATAGAATTAATAGAATAAGAAAAGGTGGGATGTAAGAGAGGCAAAATATAATAGAGGAGAAAAGAAAAGAAAAAGAAAAAGAAAAAATAGAAATTAATAGAAAAGCAAAAATCAAACTAGGATACATAAACAGCTTGAAAGTAGAACAAACCTGAATAAAAAAGATAAACAGATAAAAATCAAAATTTAATATTAGAGAAAAGAACTGAATAAAAAGAATACAAAAGAGCCAAATAGAATAGACTAGAACATAATAGATCAAATAAGATAAAATGAGAATAGAGCAGAAGGGGATACAATTTCACAGATCATAAGGAAGAAATAGCAGGGAATAGAGTAAATAAACAGAGCAGAATGGAATAGCATTCAAAGCAAAAAGAATGACTAGCTAGAAATGAGGAGAACATAAGATAATAGAAATTTACTGTTGACAAGCCACCAGTGCTGCTATTGGTAACAAGCCCAAGTCCATGTTATACTTATAGTCATGTTGCAAGTAAAATTATCTTTCTTAAATATGAAATAATTCTGCAACATCTCTATTAAAAGTGTCGATATTTGTATCCTGTACAGTGTGTCATATAATGTATGCAATACACATCTAAGAAATTTACCAAATGAAGACCACAAAAGTTATATTTTTGGATATGTAACAGTATGAAGTATCACTGTAACATAATTTGTTTAGATCTCCAGACAGCAAAGCATTGTTCTACTTAACAGCTAATTTTGTATTTGCATGCTTACAAAAACTGTACAACTTTCTAGTTCTTGATAACCTTTGTTTGAATATGCATCAGTTAGAAATGGTAAACTATGCATCGACATTTCTGAACTGATAAATAATTGTACATCATCTACAGCATTTGAATAACTCAATTATAATTTTAATATCATTTAAAGATCACAATCCGAGAAGCTGGCTAGTGACCCTAGACTATTATAAAATGTATTAGAAAGTGTGGATTACAATTTTCTGAAAATAAGATTGTGAGATGTGAATTGGTTAAATAAGATGTGTGCTTTAAATATTTCATCTGTCCATTTTATAACCTTTCTTCTCATTTTCCAGTATTTCTTTCTCTCTTGCCATATTTCTCCTCTTTCTGGAATTCCTTATCTGTAACTATGTGCCTGCCTCCTTGAAAATGAATAAAGACTCAAGAAAAGAAAAAATAGCACAGCTTATAGATTTGAATCAAAATGAAAGACAGTACAATAAAACACAGTAGACCAGAATAGAATAGAATAGAATAGAGTAGAATAGAATAGAATAGAATCTTTAAGTATTTGTTTTGATAGGATAGAAGAGGATACAACTTCAGAGAACAGGTTGAGAAATATGGGTTCAACGGAGACTAAAGAAGAGTTAACCATGTTAGAATTACAAGGATAAGAAACGGGAGGATATAAGACAGGTGAAAAATATTATATGAGATAAAAATGAAAAGAAAAAATAAGATATAAAAGTAAAAAGCGTAACAGGATACACTAAGCATGAAAGCAAAACAAAACCGAATAACAACATGAAAAGTTAAAAATCAAAACAGAATTAGAAAAAAGGAACATAATAAAAAGAATAACAAAGATCAGATTAGCATAGAATAGAACTAATTAGAATAGATTACAATAAATAAGGTATAATGAGAATAGAGCAGAATGGGGTAGAACGTTACAGAACAGAACATAGTAATAACAGCAGGGTAAAGAAGAAATAGAGCAGAACTGAATAGAATTTAAAGCAAAATTGACTGGCTAGAACTTAGCAGAACAAAGGAGAAGATAATAGAAATTTATTGTTGACAAGCCATCAGTGGTACGTTCACTTGGTAACAAATCCAAGTCCATGGTATATTTATAAATACTCATGATGCAACTAAAATTATATTTCTTAAATATGAAAGAATTCTGAACAATCTCTAAAGAAACTGTGGATATGGTTATGATGTTCAATGCATCACGTGATTTTTCTCAATATAAATCTAAGAAGCTTTACCAAATGAAGACCCCAAAAGTAACATTTTTTGGAGGGTTATAATATTATGAACTGTCACTATAACATAATTTTTTAGATCTCCACACAGCAATTTATTGTTCTGCTTAATCCATAAAATTGTGATTGCATTCTGAGAAAAAGTATACAGTGTCATACTCTTGATAACTTTGAATATGCATCACTTGGAAATGTCAATCTATGCATCATCTAGAATTCTGGACTGAGAAGTCCTTGTACACCACTTACAGCAATTGAAAAATTCAATGACATTTTTAAGATCACTTAAAAATCACAATCCAGGCAGCTGGCTAGTGAACCTGGACTATTTTAACATGTCTCAAAACATCTGAATTACAATTTTATGAAACATGACTCTGAGGTCTAGGTTGGTTAACTAAGAAGTGTGTTTAAATATTTATTGTGCAAGTTTTATAACCTTTCTTCACATTTGCAAGTATTTCTTGCCATATTGCTTCTCTTCTGCAGATTTCATTATCCATAACTACATGCCTAATTCCTTCAAAGTGAATAAACACTCATGAAAAGAGTAAATATGCAAAGCACATAGATTTGACTCAAACATGATTGCCAGAAAGAATAAAAAGGAGGAGACCAGAATAGAATAAAAGAAAGTAATGGAATAAAATAGAATAGAGTAGACTAGAATAGAATAGAATAGAATACCTGATACTTGAACTATGCAGAGATTTGCAGTGAATACATTGGAGAGGGAAGGAAAGAACAAGAGAAAGTAAGATAACCTTGGGTAGAAAAGAAATTAAATTTGGCATAAAAGCGAGAATAACGGAAAATATTAATATACTGAGAATCAGAAAGGTATAGAAAAAAGACAGAATACAAAAGAGTAAAATAGAAAATTGAAGAAAAAATAACTTACAGATTAGAGTAGAATAGAGTAGAACAGAATAGAATAGAACAGAAAAAGAGATATCAATGGGCTACGGCTAATGAAGATTTCTGATAATTGCAAATTGGTGGTGGTAAATGAATCCTATTACCATATTCCATTTCTCCAGAAAGGACTAAATGAATCAACTACTTATTGCATTAATCAATGGCGTAACCTGAACAACAAGAAATGCAGCTTGTGTTTGTTAAGTACTTGAAGCATCACTATTGTTTATTATTGAGATACCATTTTAAACAAATTTGAGAATGTAATCTGGGACTTGGGTGCATACATTTATTGATAACAAACTCTGCTTTGACTACCACATGTATGTGAGGATTAGAAATTCCTAGAACATTACACAATCCTTTGTGGTATTTCAATGTAGTGAGAGGCTATTGTCTGATATTTTTTTAATTTCTTATTAGGCCCATCATTTAATATAATGCATCCTTTGGAACCTAAATCAGCTTGTGACCCTTTCACGTTTCCTCATTGAAAAGATGTCAACTTTCAAATATTTTGAAATTATTGAATATTCTAAAAACCCTGTCATTCTCCACTTTGTCATTTGGTCTACACAACTTTCAATGCTTAGAATGACCCATTATTTTATAAACTCTTTAATGTAAACAGAACCAATAGAATAGAGCTAAACGTATTCTATTATATTGAAAACACCAATTGTATGTCTCATAAATAAACCAACGTAGACCTGTATTTTGGAATACGCTGCCCTTTTTTTAAACTTCTATCTTCCTAGCAACATTTAAATCCCATCTGGATGACTAGATGGGTATCAGAAACTTTCAAATGAGTTATATGGCAAAATTCTACATAATGAGGGACATTTTAGACTCCTACATTATTGGCTTTGCATTAAGTAAAACCCTGTTGTCCTATATCCCTAAGCAACAAGGAGACAGAACAGAATAGAATAGAACAGAAGAATAAAATAGAATAAAATCTGTAAGTTTAAGAGTGGATGAAATGATAAAGGATTCACTGTGGGAGAACAAGTAACAAAATGATAGCTGAAAACAGAATAACACAGAATTCATAAAGGTAGATTTAAGAGAAGAAAAAAGATAGGAAAGACAACAGGTGAAGTATATATGAGAAAAATCAGAGCAGAAGAGGACTAAAAGAAAAATAAGACATAAAATAATAGAATAGAAGAAAGCAGAACAGAATGCACTAAACAGCAAAAAGTAAAACAGAATTCAAAAATAAGAATGAACAGAAAAGAATGGAATAGAATAAAAACAGAAGACAAAAAAGCAGGATATGATAGAATAGAATAGAATAGAATAGAATAGACTGCAACAAAGCAGTAGCATTTGTCGTACATTTGGCAAACCCTATTAATGTAGTCACCCACAAACAAGAGAGGATAGAATAGAATAGGATAGAATAAAATTTTAAGTCTATGTTTTAATAGGACAGAAGATGATACAACTTGGGAGAAGAGGTTGAGAAATGATAATTCAACATTCTAGTTCTTGATAACCTTTGTTTGAATATGCATCAGTTAGAAGTGGCAATCTATGCATCGACAATTCTGAACTGATAAATAATTGTACATCATCTGCAGCATTTGAATAACTCAATTATAATTTTAATATCATTTAAAGATCACAATCCAGGAAGCTGGCTAGTGAACCCAGACTATTATAAAATGTCTTAAAAAGTGTGGATTACAATTTTCTGAAAATATGACTGTGAGATGTAGGTCGGTTAATTAAGATGTGTGCTTTAAATATTTTATCTGTCCATTTTATAACCTTTCTTCTCATTTTCCAGTATTTCTTTCTCTCTTGCCATATTTCTCCTCTTTTCCAGAATTCCTTATCTATAACTATGTGCCTGACTCCTTGAAAATGAATAAAGACTCAAGAAAAGAGAAAATAGATCAGCATATAGATTTGAATCAAAATGAAAGACAGTAGAATAAAACAGAGTAGACCAGAATAGAATAGAATAGAATAGAATTGAATTGAATTGAATAGAATAGAATAGAATAGAACACCTTAAGCTTGAACCATACACAGGTTTTAATGAAAACCTTGGGGAGGATAGGAAAGAAGAAAGAAAATTAGGCAATTTGGGTAGAAAAGAAATGAAATTTGGCCAAAAAAGGGAGAATAAAGAAAATATTGTTATGCTGCTAATTAGAAAGGGATAGAAAAAGTACTGACCACAAATGAGGAAATAGAAGAGAGAAGAAAAAATGACATACAGAGAATAGAATAGCATAGAATTGAATACAAAAGAATAGAATAGAAAATAGGATATCAATAGCCTATTGCTACTGAAGATTACTGCGTGGTTATTAAATCCCATTACCATAGAAAGGGTCAAACAAAGGACAGATACCAAAAGACTAAAATAGAACATAGAAGAAAAAAATCAGTTATAGAAAATAGAATAGAACAGAATAGAATAGACTAGAATAGAATATAAGAACACAGAATAGAACACAAAAAGAGATATCAATGGCCTATAGCTAATAAAGATTTCTGATAATTGCAAAATGGGGTGGGTATCAAATCCCATTACCATACTTTAGTTCTGCAGAAAGGGCAAGACTAATCAACTACTTATTGCATTAATCAAGAGCTTATCCTGAACAACAAGAACTGCAACTTGAGTTTGTTAAGTAAATGAAGGATCACTACTGCTTATCATGGATATAACAATCTAAACAAATTTGAGACTGTAATCTGGGACTTCGGTGCATACATTTACTGATAAACTTGTCTTTCACTACTACATCTCTGAGAGGATAAGAAATTCTTTGCACCATATGCAATTTATCCTTTGTGATATCTCAAAGTCCTAAGACATTATTGTCTAATTTTTTTATCTCTTGCTAAGCCCATCATTTAACATAATGCACACTTTGGCGCCAAAATCAGTTTGTGACCCTTCCAAGTTTCCACCTTGAAAACATTTGAACTTTCAAAAACTTTTAACTGCTCAAATAGTCTAAAAACCCTATCATTCTACTCATTGTCATATTGTGTATTTAGCTTTCAATGCTTAGAATAAACCAGTGTTTTATAAACTCTTTCATGTAAACAAAACTAATAGTATAGAGCTAAACCTTTTTTATTATGTTGAAGACAGTACATTACATGACTGAAACTTATGTAGACCTCTATTTTGCAATAGGCTGCCCCTTTTTTCAAGCTGAGTTCTTTTCAACAACATTTAAAGCCAGTCTGGGTGACTTGATGAGTATCCCTAACTCTCAAGTGAGTTACATGGAAAACTTCCACTTAATGAGGGAGCTTTTTAGACTCAAACATTATTAATGTTGCATTAGTTAAAATCTTGTTATCCTATATATTTACGCATGAGGGAATAGAATAGAATAGAATAGAAGAGTATTTGTAAGGTTAAAAGTGGATGGAAAAGTAAAGGATTCAACATGTAAGAACAAGTAAAGAAATCATAGCTGAAAACAGAATAACTTACACTTTATAAAGATAGAATTAAGAAGAAAATAAAAGATGGGGAACAAGAGAGGATTCAGTATAACAGAAGAAAAATCAGAAATTAATAGAATACAAAAGGAATAGAATAGAACAGAATACAATAGAACATACTAGAATATAATAGAATAGAATAGAATATTTAAGTCTTTGTTTAATAGGCTAGAATAGGCTACACCTTGGGAGAACAGGTTGAGAAATGAGTGCTCAACAGAGACTAAAGCAGAGTAAACCATGTTAGAATTAAGAGGATAAAAAGCTAGGATATAAGAGGGGTGAAACATAATACAGGAGAAAAAAATGAAAAAATAAGATAGAAGTTAATAGAAAAGCAGAAAGCATAATATGATACACTAACAGCATGAAAGTAGAGCAAAACTGAATAAAAACACAAACAGATAAAAATCAGACTAGAAAAGAAAAGAAAGGCCCTGAATAAAGAGAATAAAAATGATAATAATAGAATAGAACAGAATAGATTAGAATACAATAGATCAAATTAGATATACTTAGACTAGACCAGAAAGGGATACAACTTCACAGAACAGAAGATAGTAAGAAATAGCAGGGTAGAGAAGAAATAAACAGAGAAGAATGGAATAGATTTCAAAGCAAAAATGGCTAGCTTGAAATGAAAGAACAGAACAGAAGAGAATAGGAATTTATTGCTGACATGCCATCAGTGGTGCTGTCACTTGGTAACAAACCCATGCCCATGTTAAATTTATAAAAATGTCATAATGCAACTAAAATTATATTTCTTAAATATGAAGGAATTCTGTTCCATCTCTAAAGAAACTGTGGATATGTGGATGATGTTCAATGCATCACATAATTTACACAATATCAATCTAAGAAGCTTTACTAAGTGAAGACCACAAAAGCTACATTTTTAGAGGTGTGTAACAGTATGAACTGTCACTGTAACATAATTTGTTAGATCTCCACACAGCAATGCATTGTTCTTAACAGATAAATTTTTGTTTGCATTTTGAGAAAAAAAGTATACAATGTTATAGTCTTGATAACTTTGTTAGAATACGCATCAGTTAGAAATGGCAATCTATGCATTATCTACAATTCTGGACTGGTAAATCAATGTACACCATTTGCAGAATTTCAAGACTTCAATTACATTTTTAAGATCATTTAAGGATAACAATCCAGGCAGCTGGCTAGTGAATCATGACTATTATAAAATGTCTTTAAAAAGTGAGGATTACAATTTTCTGAAAACATGAGTCTGAGGTGTAGGCTGGTTAACTATGATGTGTGCTTTAAATATTTTATATGCAACTTGTATAACCTTTCTTCACATTTTCCACTATTTCCTTCTATCTTGCCATATTTCTCCTGTTCTCCAGATTTTCTGATTCATAACTACATGCATAACTCCTTTAAAGTAAATAAAAACTTATGAAAAAAGTAAATATGCAAAGCATATACATTTGACTCAAACATGATAGACATATAGTAGAATAAAAAAAAGTAGTCCAGAATAGAATAGAAGAAAATAATAGAATAGAATAGAATAGAATAGAATAGAATAGAATTAAATACCTTAACCTTGAACTATGCACAAATGTGTAATTAATGCATTGGAGAGGGTAGGAAAGAACAAGAGATTGTAAGATAACCTTGGATAGAACAGAAATTAAATTTGGCCAACAAGGCAGAATAAAGAAAAATATTATGTACTGAAAATCACAAAGGGATAATACACTGCCCCTTTTTTCAAACTTTGATCTTCCTAACAACAATGTTTAAATCCAGTCTTTATGACTGGATAGGTATCAAAAAATTTCAAATGAGTTACATGGAAACATTCCCCTTAATAAGGGACATTTTTATTCTTCTACATTATTGGCTTTACATTGAGTAAAACCCTTTTATCCTATATTGCTAACCATAATGGAGGCAGAACAGAATATAATTAACTAGAATAGAATAGAATAGAATAGAATAGAATAGAATGGAAGAGAATAGAATAGAATAGAATCTGTAAGTTTAAGAGTGGCTGAAACAGTAAAGAACTCACCATGGAGAACAAATAAAGAAATGATAGCTGAAAACAAAATAACCAGACTTTATAAAGGTAGAATTAAGAGAAAAAGAAAAGACGGGAAAGACGAGATATAAAATATGTATGAGAAAAATCAGAGCAGAAAAGGACTAAAAGAAAAATAAGACAGACATTAATAGAATAGAAAAAAGCAGAACAGAATGCACTAACAGCATAAAATTAGAGCAAAATACAGTAATAAGAATGAACAGAAAAGAAAGGAATAGAATAAAAAAAGAAGACAAAACTGCAAGATAGAATAAAATAGAATAGAATACACCAAAGCAATAGAATTGGTTGTACATTGGCAAACACTATTAATGTATTCACCCATGAACAGGAGAGGATAGAATAGACTAGGATACAATAAAATGTTTAAGTCTATGTTTTATTAGGATAGAAGAGGATGCAGCTTGGGAGAATAGATTGAGAAGTTAGGGTTCAACATAAACTAAAGCAGAGTAAACCATGATAAAAATAAGATGATAAGAAAAGGTAGGATATAATAGACGTGAAACATAATAGAGCAGAAAAGAAAAGAAAAATTAAATAAAAAAATAAGATAGAAATGAACAGAAAAGTAAAAAACAAAGTAGAATGCACAAACAGCATGAAAGTAGAGCAAAACTAAATACAAATATTAACAGATAAAATTCAAACTAGAAAAATGAAATGAAAAAATAAGGTAGAAATTAATAGAAAAGTAAAAACCAAAGTAGAATGCACAAACAGCATGGAAGTAGAGCAAAACTGAATAAAAACATTAACAGATAAAAATCAACCTAGAATAGAAAAGAAAGGAACAGAATAAAAAGAATATAAAGGAGCCAAATATAATAGACTAGAACAGTATAGTTCAAATAAGGTATAGTTAGAATTGAGCAGAAAATGATACAACTTCACAGATCACAACATAGTAAGAAGTAGCAGGTAACAGAAGAAATAAACAGAGCAGAATGGAATAAAATTCAAAGCAAAAACAATGACTGGCTACAAATATGGAGAACAGAAGAAAATAGAAATATATTGTTGACAAGCCATCAGTGGTGCTATTACTTGGTAACAAGTCAAAGTTCATGTTATACTTATAGTCATGATGCAAATAAAACAATATTTCTTAAATATGAAAGAATTCAAGACATCTCTAATAAAAGTGTGGATATGTGTATGCTGTACAATGGATCATATAATTTATGCAATACAAATCTAAGAAGTTTAACAAATGAAGACCACAAAATTTATATGTTTTGGATGTGAAACAGTATGAAGTATCACTGTAACATAATTTGTTTATATATCCAGACAGCAATGTATTGCTCTACTTAACAGCTAAATTTGTGTTTGTTTACTTTCTTAGAAAAACTATACAACGTTCTAGTTCTTGATAACTTTTGTTTTGAATATGCATCAGTTAAAAATTATAATTTATGCATCATCTACAGTTCTAAAACTGGTAAGTCATTGTACATCATTTGCAACATTTGAAGAATTCAATGATAATTTTAAGATAATTTAAAGGTCACAATCCAGGAAGCTGTGAACCTAGACTATTATAAAATGTTTTAAAAAATATGGATTACAATTTTCTGAAAATATGACTCTGAGGTGTTGGCTGGTAAACTAACATGTGTGCTTTAACTATTTTATCTGCCTGCTTTATAAATGTTCTTCTCCTTTTCCAATATCTCATTCTCTCTTGCCATATTTCTCCTCTTCTCCAGATTCCCTTATCCAGAATTACATGCCTAACTCCTTCAAAGAGAATAAACACTAATGAAAAGAATACATATGCAGAGCAAATAGATTTGACTTAAACATGATAGATAGATAGTAGAATAGAACAGAAGAAAATAATGGAAAAGAAAACAAAAGAATAGAACAGAACAGAATAGAATAGAATAGAATAGAATGGCACAAAATAGAACAGAATACCTTAAGCTTGAACTAACTACAGATTTGTAATGAAAGCACTGGAGAGGGTCAGAAAGAACAAAAGAAAGTAAGATAACATTGGGTACAACAGAAATGAGATGCCAAAAAAGGGACAAAAAATATTACTATACTGAGAAACAGAAAGGGATGGAAAAAGGACAGACCACAAAAGAGTAAAATAGAACATTGAAGAAAAAATAACTTACCGAGAATAGAATAGAATAGAATAGAATAGAACAGAATAGAAAAATACATGTCATTGGCCTATGGCTAATGAAGATTTCTAATGACTGCAAATTGTGGTGGTTATCAAATCCCATTACCATACTCTAATTCTCCAGAAAAGGCAAGATTAATCAATTACTTATTGCATTAGTCAATAGTTTAACCTGAGCAACAAGAAATGCAGCTTGGGTTTGTTAAGTAAATGAAACAACACTACTCCTTATTATGAAGATACCTTCAAAACAAAATTGAGACAGTAATCTGGGACTTTGGAGCATACATTTGCTTACAAAATCTATTTGAGGATTAAAACTTCTTTGTATCTTACACAATTTATTCTTTTTTGTATTTCAAATCCCTAAGATGTTACTGCATTATTTTTATCTCATATTAGGCCATCATTTAGCATAATATACCCCTTGGCATTCAAGTCAACTTGTGACCCCTCAAGTTTCCTTACTTAAAAGATTTCAGATTTCAAATATTTTGACCTATTCAAATAGTGAGATCAAGTAAATAAGTGATAGCTGAAAACAGAATAACATAGACTTTATAAAGGTACAACTAAGAGGATAAGAAAAGATGGAAAAGAAGATAGGTTAAATATAACATATGAGAAAAATCAGAGTAGAAAAGGAGGAAAAAAAATAAGACAGGAATTAAAATAGAAAATTAGACAAAATCTACTAACAGCATAAACATAGAGCAAATACAATAATAAGAATAAACAGAAAAGAAAGGACTAAAATAAAAACAGAAGAAAAGAGAACAGAACAGAATAAAATACAATAAAGCAATAGAACTGGTTGTACATTTGGTAAACCCTATTAACCTATTTTTATGAACATAATAGAATAGAATAGAACTGTTAAGTCTTTGTTTTAAATCAATAGAAGAGGATACAACTTGGGAAACTCGGTTGAGAAATGAAGGTTCAGACAGACTAAAACAGAGTAAACCATGTCAGAATTAAGAGGATAAGAAAAGTAGGGTTTAAAAGGTGAAACAAAATAGGAACAAATAAATTAAAAGAAAAAATAGGACAGAAATTCATAGAAAAGTAAAAAGCAGAATAGAACACACTAACAGCATTAAAGTACAGCAAAACAGAATAAAAACATGAACAGATAAAATAAAAATAGAATAGAAACCAAAATATGAGAATCAAAAGAATAAAAAAGAGCAGAATAGAGTATATTAGAATAGTATAGACCAAATAAGGTATAATGAGACTAGAGCAGAAAGGGATACAAATTCAGAGATCAGAATATAGTAAGAAATAAGGGTAGAGAAGAAATAAACAGAGAAGAATAGAATAGACTTCTTAAGAAAACAACGGCTGGCTAGAAATCAGCAGAACTGAATGGAAGAGAAGAGGAATTTATTGTTGACAAGCCATCAGTGGTATTGTCACTTGGTAACAAACCCAAGTCCATGTTATGTCTATAAAAAGTCATGATGCAATTAAAATTATATTTCTTAAATAGAAAAGGATTCTGCACCATGTGTAATAAAAGTGTGGATATGTGTATGCTGTACAGTGTGTCATATAATTTACGCAATATGCATCTAAGAAGCTTTCCAAATGAAGACCCTGAAAGTTAAATTTTCAGGAGTGTGTAACAGTACGGACAATAATTTTACCATATTTTTTTAGATCTCCAGAGATGACTGCATTGTTCTGTTTATCAGCTAAATTGTGTTTTCATTCTGAGAAAAACTGTAAAGTGTTATAGTTCGTGATACCTTTGTTTGAATATGCATCAGTAAGAAATAACAATCTATGCATTATCTACAGTTCTGGACTGGTAAATCATTGCACACCATTTTCAGCATTTGCAGAATTCAATGACCTTTTTAAGATAATTTAAAGATCACAATCCAGCCATATGTCTCGTGGACCTGGGTTATTATAAAATGTCTTAAAAAGTGTGGCTCACAATTTTCTAAAAATGTGACTCTTAGGTGTAGGCTGGTTTGCTAAGAAGTATGTTTAAGTATTTAATGTGCAATTTTTATAACCTTTCTTCACATTTTTCAAAATGTCTTTGTTTCTTGCAATATTTCCCCTATTCTCCAGATTTCTTTATCTGTAACTACATGACTACCTTGTTGAATGTTAACAAACACTGAAGAAAAGTAGATATGCAAAGCATATAGATATGAATAAAATAGGCAAGACAGAAGAATAAAAAAGAGTAAACAAGAATAGAATAGAAGAGATAATGGCAACAAAAAGGCTAGAATAGAATAGAAAATAATAGAATGGAAACGAGTAGAATAAAATACAGTAAACTTGAAATATGCACAAATTTGCACTGGGGGCATTGGAAAGGGTAGGAAAGGATAAAAGTAAGTAAAATAACCTTAGGTAGAGCAGAAATTAAATATGGCCAAAAAAGGGAGTATTTAGAAAAATATTATTAGCTGAGAATTAGAAAGGGATAGAAAAAGGACAGATCACAAAAGAGTAAAATAGAACAGAGAAGAAAAATGATGATTTACAGTAAATAGAATAAAATGGAATTGAAAAGAATAGAACAGAACAGAATAGAATAGAATAGAATAGAATAGAATAGAATAGAATAGAATAGAAAAAGACACATCATTGTCTATGGCTCATGAAGTTTTCTGATGATTCCAAACTGGGATGGTTATCAAGTCCCATTTCCATAGTCTGATTCTCCAGAAATTACTGCACTAGTCAACTACTTATTGTATTAATTAAGGGTTTAACCTTAACAATGAGAAATGCAACTTGGGTTTGTTAAGTAAATGAAGCATCACTACTGGTTATCATGGAGATAACATTTAATCAAATTTGAGACTCTAATCTGGACTTGGGTGTATACATATATTGATAACAAACTCTGCTTTTAGCACCATATCTCTGTGAAGATAAGAAATTCTTTATACCTTGCACAGTTCATCCTTTGAGGTATCTCAAAGTCCTAAGACATTATTGTCTAATATTTTAAATTTCTGATTAGGCCCATCTTTTAAGGTAGACTCCTTTTAGCACTTAAATCAGCTTGACACCCTTCCAAGTTTCCTCATTGAGAAGATATCAACTTTCATAGACTTTTAACCACTCAAGTAGTCAAAAAATCCTGTCATTCTACTCATTGTCATACAGCCTGCTTAGCTTTCAATGAATAGAATGGTCCGGTGTTTTTTAAACTTTTTTATGTAAACAGAATGGTAGTATAGAGCTAAACCTCTTCTATTATGTCGACTAGAACATATTGCATGATTGATAGATAAACCAATGTAGACCTCTGTTTTTGAACAGGCTGCCTTTTTTCAGGCTGAGTTTTTCCTAACAACAACATTCAAAGCAAGTATGTGTGACTGGATGAGTATCACAAACTTTCAAGTGAGTTACATGGAAATATTCCACTTAATGAGGGACATTCTTAGACTCCTGCATTACTAACTTTATATTAAGTAAAAGCCTGTTATCTTATATACCTAGGCAAAAGAGAGGCCAAATAGAATGTAATAGATAGACTAAAATAGCATGAAATAGAATCTGTAAGTTAAAGAGTGGATGGAACAGTAAATGATTCAACATGTGACATCAAGTAAATACATGATAGCTCAAGACAGAATAACATAGACTTTATATAGGTAGAAATAAGAGGAGAATAAAAGATGGAGAAGAAGAGAAGTGAAATATAACATAGGAAAAAATCAGAGCAGAAAATAAGAAAAAGAATAAATAAGACAGAAATTAACAGAATAGAAAAAAACAGACAAAATCCACTAACAGCATAAACATAGAGCAAAACAGAATAATAAGAATAAATAGAAAAGAAATAATTAGAATAAAACTAAAAGAAAACAGAACAGAATAGAATACAATAAAGCAATAGAACTGGTCCATCATTTGGTAAGCCCTAGTAACCCATTTCCCATGAATAGGATAGAATAGAATAGAATAGAATAGAATTGTTATGTCTTTGTTTTAAATCAATAGAAGAGGGTACAACTTGGTAGAAGAACATGTTGAGAAATGAGGATTAAAAACAGACTAAAGCAGAGTAAACCATGTTAGAATTAAGAGGATAAGAAAATGTAGGGTCTAAAAGGGGTGAAACATAAAATAGGAGCAAATAAATGAAAATAAAAAATAAGATTGAAATTCATAGAAAACTAAAAAGCAGAATAGAATGCACTAACAGTATGAATGTAAAGCAAAATAGAATAAAAACATGAACAGATAAAAATGAAAATAGAACAGAAACCAAAGGAAGAGAATCAAAAGAATAGAAAAAGAGCAGAACAGGGTATGTCAGAATAGTGTAGACCAAGTAAGGTATAATGAGAATAGAGCAGAAAGGGATACAACTTCAGAGAACAGAACATAGTAAGAAATAAGGGTAGGGAAGAAATAAATAGAGCAGAATGGAATAGACCTCAATCAAAAACAATGACTGGCTAGAAATGAGCCGAAAAGAATGGAAGAGAAGAGAAATGTCTTGTTTACAAGCCATCAGTGTTACTGCCATTTGGTAACAAACCCAAGCCCATGCTATGTTTATAAAAAGTCATGATGCAATTAAAATGATATTTCTTAAATATAAAAGAATTCTGCACCATCTCTAATAAAAGAGTGGATATTTGTATGCTGTACAATGTGTCATATATTTTACAGGAAATGCATCTAAGAAGCTTACCAAATGAAGACCCTGAAAGTTATATTTTCAGGAGTGTGTAACAGTATGAACAATAACTTTACCATAAAATTTTAGGTCTCCACAATGGAATGCATTGTTCTGCTTAACAGTTAGAAATGACAGTCTATACATCATCATTGTACACCATTTGCAGCACTTAGAGAATTCAATGACCTTTTTAAGATGATTTATAGACCACAATCCAGACATATGGCTATTCAACCTGGGCTATTATAAAATGTCTTAAAAAGTGTGGATTACAATTTTCTGAAAACATGACTCTGAGATGTAGGCTGGTTTACTAAGAAGTGTGCTTTAAGTATTTAATGTGCACATTTTATAACCTTTCTTCACATTTTCCAGTATTTCTTTCTTTCATGCAATATTTCCCCTCCTCTCCAGATTTCCTTATCCATAACTACATGACTACCTGGTTAAATGTGAACAAACACTGAAGAAAAAAGTAACTATTCAAAGCATATAGATATGAATGAAATAGGATAGACAGAAGAATATAAAAGAGTAAACCAGAATAGAATCAAAGAAATAATGGCAAAGAAAATAATAGAATAGAATATACCTTAAGCTAGAACTATGGTCAATTTTGTAAAGAGAGCATTGGAGAGGCAGAGGGTAGGAAAGAAAGATAAGCTTGGTAGACAAAAATAAAATCTGGCCAAAAAAAGGGTGCATATAGAAAAATATTATTATGCTGTGAATTAGAAAGGGATAGAAAAAGGACAGACCACAAAAGAATAAAATAGAACAGAAAAGTAAAACAATGACTTACAGAGAATAGAATAGAATAGAATAGAATAGAATAGAATAGAATAGAATAGAATAGAAAAAGACATATCACTGGGTTATGGCTAACACAGTTTTCTGATGATTGCAAACTGGGGTGGTTATCAAATCCCATTTCCATACTCTAATTCTTCATAAATGACTACACTGGTCAACTAAGTATTGCATTACTTAAGGGTTTAACCCGAACAATGAGAAATGCAACTTGGTTTGTTAAGTAAATGAAGCATCACTACTGGTTATCATGGAGATACCATTTAATCAAATTTCAGACTGTAATCTGGGACTTAGGTGCATACATTTATTGATAACAAACTCTGCTTTGACCACCAGATCTCACTGAATATTAGAAATTCCTTATACCTTACACAGTTTATCCTTTTTGGTATCTCAGAGTCCTAAGATATTATTGTCTGATATTTAAAATTTCTTATTAGGTCCATCTTTTAAGATAATGCACCTTTTAGCACCTAAATCAGCTTGTAACCCTTCTAAGTTTCCTCATTGAAAAGATTTCAACTTTCATATACTTTTAACCACTCAAGTAGTCTAAAAACCCTGTCATTATACTCACTGTCATATAGTCTACTTAGCTTTCAATGAATAGAATGGCCTGGTGTTTTGCAAACTCTTTCATATAAACAGAACCAATTCTTCTTCTTCTTCTTTCGGCTTTTCCCAGTTAGTGGTCACCACAGTGGATCACCTGTCTGCTCATGATTGGCAGTGGAGTTTTACGGTGTCGAGTTGCCAGCCCGGTGCCCAACCTTCCACGGAAGGCACACACATGCACGCACTCACACCTAGGGCCAATTTAGAGTGTCCAATCCACCTACAGCATGTCTTTGGAATGTGGGAGGAAACCGGAGCACCCGGAGGAAACCCACGCGACCACAGGGAGGACATGCAGACTCCGCACAGCTGAGGATCGAACCGGAGAACCTCTTGTTGTGAATTGGCAATGCTAACCGCTGCACCACCGTGGCCGCCCATATAAACAGAACCAATAGTATAGAGCTAAACCTCTTCTATTATGTTGAAAACACCAAATTGCATGAGTGATAGATAAACCAGTGTAGACCTCTAATTTGCAATAGGCTGCCTTTTTTTCAAACTGAGTTCTTCCTAACAATAGCATTCAAAGCAAGTCTGGGTGACTGGATGAGTATCACAAACTTTCAAATGAGTTACATGAAAAATTCCACTTAATTCCACTTAATGATGGACATTCTAAGACTTCTTTATTATTAACTTTACATTAAGTAAGACCTTTTTATCCTACATACCTAGGCAAAAGGGAGGCCAAATAGAATGAAATAGAAAGGACTAAAATAACATAGAATACAATCTGTAAGTTTAAGAGTGGATGGAACAGTAAAGGAGTCAACATGTGAGATCAAGTAAATAAATTATAGCTGAAGACAGAATAAGATAGACTTTATAAAGGTAGAATTAAGAAAAGCAGAAAAAATAAGAAGAAGAGAGGTAAAATATAACATAGGAGAAAAATCAGGGCAGAAAAAGAGAAAAAGGAAAAATGAGACAGAAATTAACAGAATAGAACAGACTAGACTAGAATAGAATAGAATAGAATAGAATAGAACAGACTAGAATAGAATAGAAAATAATAGAATAGAATTGTTAAGTCTTTGTTTAATTCAATAGAAGAGTATACAACTCGGGAGAACAGGTTGAGAAATGAGGGCTCAAGACAAACTAAAGCAGAGTAAGCTATATTAGAATTAAGAGGATAAGAAAAGTAGGGTCTAAAAGAGGTGAAACATAAAATAGGAGCAAAGAAATTAAAAGAAAAAATAAGATAGAAATTCATAGAAAAGTAAAAAGAATAGAATACAGTAACATCATTAAAGTAGAGCAGAACAGAGAAAAATATGAACAGATAAAATGAATATAGAATAGAAACCAAAGGAAGGGAATCAAAAGAATAAAAAAGAGCAGAATAGACTGTATTAGAATAGTATAGACCAAATAAGGTATAATGAGAATACAGCAGAAAGGGATACAACTTCAGAGATCAGAACATAGTAAGAAATAAGGGTAGAAAATAAATACACAGATCAGAATAGAATAGACTTCCAAGCAAAAACAATGATTCAATGACTGGCTAGAAATGAGCAGAACAGAATGGAAGAAAAGAGCAAGTTATTGCTGACAAGCCATCAGTGGTACTGTCACTTGGTAGCAAACTCAAAGCCATGTCATATCTATAAAAAGTCATGATGCAATTAAAATTATATTTCTTAACTATAAAATAATTCTGCACCATCTCTAATAAAAGTGTGGATATATGTATGCTGCACAGTGCATTATATAATTTATGCAATATGCATTTAAGAAGCTTTCCAAATGAAGGTCCCGAAAGTTACATTTTCAGGAGAGTGTACAGTATGAACAATAACTTTAGCATAATTTTTTAAATCTCTAGAGAAGAATGCATTGTTCTGCTTAACAGCTAAATTTGTATTTACATACTGTAGAAAAAGTGTACAATGTTATAGTTCTTGATAACTATGTTTGAATATGCATTAGTTAGAAATGACAATCTATGCATCATCTACAGTTCAGGACTGGTAAATCATTGTACACCATTTGCAGCATTTGCATAATTCAATGACCTTTTTAAGATCATTTAAAGATCACAATCCAGATAGCTGTGTAGTGAACCTGGGCTATTATAAAATGCCTTAAAAAGTGTGGATTACAATTTTCTGAAAACATGACTCTGAGGTGTTGGCTGGTTTACTAAGAAGTGTGCTTTAAGTATTTAATGTGCAAGTTTTATAACCTTTCTTCACATTTCCCAGTATTTCTTTCTTTCATGCAATATTTCCCGTCGTCTTCAGATTTCCTTATCCATAACTACATGACTACCTGCTTGAATGTGAACAGACACTGAAAAAAAGAGTAAATATGAAAAGCATATAGTTTGAATAACATAGGATAGACAGAAGAATAAAAAAAGAGTAAACCAGAATAGAATAAAAAAATGGCAAAAAAGGCTAAAATGGAATAGAAAAGAAAAAAATGGAAACGTAGAGTAAAATACCTTAAGCTTGAACTATACACAAATCTGTAATGAGAGCATTGGAGAGGGTAGGAACAAATAAAAGTAAGTAAAATAACCTTAGGTAGAGGAGAAAAGAAATTTGACCAAAAAGGGAGTATTTAGAAACATATTATTATGCTAAGAAATAGAAAGGGATAGGAAAAGGACAGACCACAAAAGAGTAAAATAGAACAGAGAACAAAAATGATGATTTACGGAGAATAGAATAGAATAGAAAAAGACATATCGCTGGCCTATGGCTAATGAAGTTTTCTGATGATCCCAATCTGGGATGGTTATCAAATCCCATTTCCATAGTCTAATTCTCCAGAAATGATTACACTACTCAACTACGGATTGCATTAATTAAAGGTTGAACCTGAACAACAAGAAATGCAGCTTGGGGTTAAGTAAATGAAGTGTCACTACTGGTTATCATGGATATACCATTTAATCAAATTTGAGACTGTAATCTGGGACTTGGGTGTATACATTTATTGATAACAAACTCTGCTTTGACCACCACATCTCTGAGAAGATTAGAATTCCTTGTACCTTACACACTTTATCCTTTCTGGTATCTCAGAGTCCTAAGATTTTATTGTCTGATATTTTAAATCTTTTATCGGGCCCATCGTTTAAGATAATACACCCTTTAGCACCTAATTTAGCTTGTGACCCTTCCAAGTTCCCTCATTGAAAAGATTTCACCTTTCATAGACTTTTAACTGCTCAAATAGTCTACAGACCCTGTCCTCACTGTGTTTTAGAAACTCTTTCATGTTAACAGAACCAATAGTGTTGAGGTAAACCTCTTCTAGTATGTCGACTACAACAAATTGCATAACTGATACATAAACCAATGTAGACTTCTATTTTGCAATAGGCTGCCTTTTTTCAAGCTGAGTTCTTCCTAACGGGTTCCTATCAGCAGACCAAAGATGCATGTTTTCAAATGTGTCTTGATCGAACTCACAAAACCGAAACTGCAAAATATCGAAGCAGCATGTAAGCGAATTCTTTCCCTGGGAAAGAATTTGCTTGGCCGCTTTGGTACCTTGCCATTTTTGGCACTGTAGTGCAGTCTCGGAGTTGGTATATTTAAGTGGGGGGATACGGGGGGCTCAGCCCCCCCACATCCAGGGGGTGGGGCGAAGCCCCCCACTTAATCTCATGTTTTAATGTGCTTACTTTTTTTTTTTTTTTTTTTTTGGAACAGTCGCTGTTCTGACAGTTTGGTTTTGTAAGCTTTTGCTTACGTGGGGTCGATTAATCACCATTAGCTTATCCAAGCATTCGGTGATCTAATATAGACCCTTCCTAACAACAACATTCAAAGCCAGTCTGAGTGACTAGATAAGTATCACAAACTTTCAAGTGAGTCATGTGGAAACATTACACTTAATGATTGGCATTTTCAGACTCCTACATTATTAACTTTACATTAAGACCCTGTTATCCTATATACCTATACACAAGAGAGGCAAAATAGAATGGAATAGAATAGAACAGAACAGAATAGAGTAGAGTAGAATCTGTAAGGGTAAGAGTGATGGAACAGTAAAGGATTCAACATGGGAAAACTAGTTAAGAAATGATAGCTGAAGACAGAATAACATAGATTTTATAAAGGTAGAATGTAGAGGAGAAGAACATATGGGAAAGATGGAGGTGAAATATAATATAGGAGAAAAAATACTGCAGAAAAGGACAAACTGAAAAAATAGGGCAGAAATTAACAGAATAGAAAAAAAACAACAGAATGCACTAACATTAGTAAAGAAATAAACAGAATAAAAACTGAAGAAAAAAGAGCAGGATAGAATAGAATACAATACAATAGAATAGAATACAATAGAATAGAATAGAAAACATAGCAATAAAATTGGTTGTACATTTAGGAAACCCTATTAACCCAGTTGCCTATTAACAGGAAAGCATAGAATAGAATAGAATAGAATAAAACAGAATAGAATACAACAGAATAGAATACAATTTTTAAATGTATTTAATAGGATAGAAGAATGGACAATATGGGAGAACAAACTCAGAAATGAGGGCTCCACACAGAAAAAGCGGAGTAAAATATGTTAGAATTAAGAGGATAAGAAAAGATATGATATAAGAGAGGTGAAACATAATATAGGAGAAATGAAAAGAAGAAAAGAAAATGCAAAATAATATAGAAGTTAATAGAAATGTAAAAAGCAGAATAGGATATACTAACAGCATAAAAGCAGAGCAAAATAGAATTAAATTAATGAATAGATAAAAGTTAAAATGAAAGGAACAGAATAAAAAGAATACAAAAGAGCAAAATAGAATAGACTAGAATAGAATAGGTCATATAAGACATAATGTGAATGGGGGAAAAGGATACAGTTTCACAGACCAGAACAGAGTAAGATGTAACAGGGTAGAGCAGAAATAAACAGAACAGAATGGAATGGAGTCCATAGCAAAGACAATGATTGTTTAGAAATGAAAAGAACAGAAGATAGTAGAAATGAAAAGAATAGAATAGAAATGAAGTGTTAAATTTGTAAGATGAAAGAAAGAAGAAGAACATTAATGTGATGAGACATAGAATGGACAGACCACAGAAGAGGAAATAAAAGATAAAAGAAACATATTGGCTGGCAGAATACAATAGCATAGAATAGAATAGACTAGAACAGAATAGAATAGAATAGCTACATGCTGGGGAGGTTATCAAATTCTATTAACATATTTAAAGTTTTCAGCAAGGGCTGGACTAATCAACTGCTTGATAAATTAGTCAAGGGCTTACCCACATCAACAAAAACAGGTGCCTGTTTTTGTTTAATAATTGAAACATCATTACAGCTTATCATAAACATACCATTCAAAACTAATCTGAGTCTGTAATCTGTGACTTGGTTGCATACATTTATTGATAACAAAGGCTGCTTTAACCAAAGCATCTTTGGGGGATTAAATATTCCTTGTAATTTACATAACTTATCCCTAGTGATAGCTCATCAAAGTCCAAAGTGGTTATTCTCTGGTATTATTATCTCTTATTAGGCCCATTATTTAAAGTAATGCATGATTTGGTACATACTTCACTAAACACTTAACCAGTTTGAGACTCGTCCATGTTTCTTTATGGAGACCCATAGCTACTCAGGTAGTCTAAAAGCCATACCTCACTACTCATTGCCATACAGATTACTGAGTGGTGATCCCTACTTAGCCTTCCATGTTAAGAATGACCCAACACTTTATGAACTCCTTCATGTAAATACAGCCAATGTTAAGCATCTAAGCATATATTACAATGTCAAAAAAACACCAAGTGTCATGACACATACCTAAACTAATGGATACCTTTTTTTGGAATAGGCTGCCCTAACTATGCAGCACAGTACTTCAGAAAAAACAGCATTTATAGCCAGGCTGGATGACTGGATAGGAGATCACAATGTTTCACATGGGTTATGTGGAAAAAATACAACTTAAGGCAGGACATTTTAGACTCCCACATTATTGGTAGATTTGGATGAGTTTCTCAATAGTGTCCTTTGGTCGTATAATAAGGAAAAGCTATTAAATATGAATAAATGATAGAATAGAATAGAATAGAATAGAATAGAATAGAATATAGTCTGAAAGGCTTATATTGGATCAAGGAGAAGAATACAACTTCGGAGAGCAGGTTGATGAATGAGAGTTCAAAACAGACTAATGCAGGGTAAACAATGTTAGAATTCAGATGATAACAAAAGAGAGGGAAAACATAATATGACAGAAAAAAGGAGAGCAGAAAAGAAAAGAACAGAGAAGAAAAGAAAAATATGATAGAAATTAACAGAATAATTACAAACAGTCTAGAATACACTAAAGCATAAAAGTAGACCAGAATAAAGAGAAAAGGGAAAAAATGACAATAGTACAGAATGCAATAGATTAAACAAGGTATAATGCAACTGGAACAGAACAGGATACATCTTCACAGATTAGATCACAATAAGAAATAATAGGCTAGAACAGAAGTAAATGGAGCAGAGTAGAATAGAATTCATAACAGAGATGATAGGCTAGAAATGAGCAGAATGGAACCAGAGTGGAATAGAATAGAACAGAATAGAATAGAATAGAATAGAATAGAATAGAATAGAACAGAATAGAAATTTATTTCTGACAATCTGTCAATGCTATTGATTGGTAAAATATCCAAGTTCATGCTATATTTATCCAAATTCATGATCTAATTAAAATTATATTTATTAACTATGAAAAATTATGCAACAACTCTAATAAGTGTTGATGTGTATGCTGTACAATCAGTTATATAATTTATGCAATATTTATGCAATATTAATCTAAGAAGCTTCAGCAAATTGTGACCCAAAAAGTCCTAATTTGTATTGTGTAGTAGTATGAACTATCACTGTAAAACTTCATCAGTTCATTTAAATTGCTACCACAACATTTAGAAATCTCCATACTGTAATGCTTAGTTCTGCTTAACAGCCCTATTTTTGTTTCCATACTGAGAAAAAGAATACAAAGTTACAATTCTTGATGACTTTTGTTTGAATATGCATCAGTTAGAAATGACAATCTATGCATCAGCCGCAATTATGGAAAATTATACAGCTTGAGAGAACAGCTTAAGAAATGATAAGTCAAAACAAAATAAATTAGAGTGGACCACGTTAGTATATAGATGATAAGACAAGAGAGGAGAGGAGAAAGCTGAAAACAGAACAGAAAATGACAAATAACACAGAAGTTAACAGAATAGTAAAAAGCAGTACATAATACAGTAAAAACATACAAGCAGAGAAAAGTAGATTAAGAACAGAAATAAACAGATAAAAATCAGCATAGAGTAGAACAGAAAAGAATAAAACAAGAACAAAAAGATGAAAACAAGATCAGAATAGAATTTGTAAGGTTTAGTTTGGATATAACAGAAAAAAACAGAACTTGGGAGAACTGGTTACAAAGTGATTGGTCAAAACAGAATGAAGAATAGTGGACAATGTTGGAATATAGGTGATAAGAAAAGATAAAGGCGACAGGAGCTGAAACATAATATATGAAAAAAAAAAATAACAAAATGATAGAGTAGAAAATATGAGAAATTAATAGAATAGACAAAACAGAATAGAATACAGAATAGAATGTACTAATCACAGAAGCAGAGAAAAATAAATACAGAACTTAAATAAATACAAAGAATCAAAATAAAGTAGAACATAGTATAGGAGGAAAAAACAGAGCAAAAATGAAAAGTAAAAATAAATTAAAAATCAACAGAAAATGAAATGCAAAATATAATGCACTAATAGCATAACAGTGGAACAAAACAGAAAAATAAATAAATAATAGAAAAGAATCAAAACAGAAAGGAAAGGGACAGTATAAAGGAGAAGAAAAAAGACTGGAATAGATTAGAAAATAATCAATAGAATTGGATGTACATTAAAGGGAACCCTATTAATCTATGAGCCTAAGAACAGGAGATGATGGAATAGAATAGAATCTTTAAGGCTTAGATTGGACAGAAGAGAAAAGAATACAACTTGGACCAAACAGGTTGATAAATGAGAGTTCAAAACAGACTAAAGCAGAGTAAACCATGATAGAATTAAGAGGATTAGAAATTATAAGAGAAAAGAGGTGAAACATAATATAAAAGAAAAACAGAGCAGAAAAGGAAAGAAAAGAAAAAAAGATAAAAATTAAAAGAAAACTGAAAAGCAGAATAAAATGCACATACAGCATAAAAGTAGAGCATAATACAATAAAAATATAAATGAAAAAAAAAGAATCAGAATAGAAAAGAAATAAGAACCATTGAATAAAAAAGAGAAGAACAGAATAGAACAGAATAGAATATGATATAATAGAATAGAGCTGATTGTATAAGGTGTAATTTTAATTCAGCAGAACAGAATGCAGCTTCAG
This sequence comes from Protopterus annectens, assembly GCF_019279795.1. Classification (NCBI taxonomy): domain Eukaryota; kingdom Metazoa; phylum Chordata; order Ceratodontiformes; family Protopteridae; genus Protopterus; species Protopterus annectens. Next base: position 641,340,314 of record NC_056751.1, read on the forward strand.
AGACCAGAAAAGAGGAAAAATAAAATAAGATAAAACAAAATAAAACAGAGCTGACTGGAATAGAATTCATAGCATTGAAAATGATAGGCTAGAAATGAGCAGAACAGAAAAGAGTAGAATAGACTTGAACAAACTAGAATAACATCAAACAGAACCAAACCAGACAGAACAAAATACAATTGAAATATCTTTGATAAACTACAATACTAGTAACACTCCCAAGTCCATGTTATATTTATAAAAAAGCCATGATGCAGTTAAAATTCTGCATCTTAAATATAAAAGAATTATGTATCATATAATTTACACAATCTACCTCAAAAATGTGTTAATAAATGAAGACCCAAAATGACCAAATTGTTTGTTTTTAACAATGTGGATTATCAGTGTAACACTTCAATGTTTTGATGATGAGGTCGCAGAATTGTCACATCTCCAGGAAGAAGTGTAAAGTTCAGTTTAACAACCACATTTATAGTTGTATATGGACATAATGAATAAGCTGTTCTAGCAATTTCTAACTTTAGTTAGAATATGCATCAGTAAGGAATAACAATATATGTATCAGCCACTTATTCTGGACTGGTGAATCCTTAAACTCCATTATCAACATGTGAAGGATTCAACAACATTTTTAAGTTCACATAGAGATCACATTTTCAGCTGGATTGCTGGTAAACCTTAACAGTTTTAAAAGGAATTAAAAGTGTGGATTAAGATTTTGCAAAAATATGACTCTTGAGTCTTAGGCTGGTTAGCTATAATATTTACTTTAAATAATTTTCTTTTTACTTTTAAAATGTTTCTCCAAATTTCCAGTATTTATTTCCTGCCATATTCTTCCCTTTCTTCAGATTTCTTAAACTATTTCTGCATGCTTACCTTCATCAAAGTGAAAAAATAAAGAAAATGGTAATAATGCAGAGAACATAGACTTGAATTTAATAGAATAGACAGTCTGTAGTAGAAAATAGAACAGAATAGAATAGAATAGAACAGAATAGAATAGAATCTGCATGGTTTAGTTTGGATGGAGCAGAAAAGGATATAGCTTGGGAGAACTGGTTAAGCAATGAGAGTTCAAAACAGATTAAAGCAGTATATACTACATCAGAATTAAGATGGTAAGAGAAAAGTGGTGAAACATAATGTAAGAGAAAGTGGAGCAGAAAGGAAAAGAAGGAAACAGAAACAGAAAAATATATAGATTAATAGCATAGTAAAACACAGAATAAAATGCATATACAGCATAAAAGTGGAGCAAAATAAAATATCTGAAAAGAATCAGAATATACAACAAACAAGAACTCTAGAATAGAAAAGAACAAAATAAAATAGAATAGAATAGAATAGAACAGATAAAGTAAGGTGTAGTGTAAGTAGAGCAGAACAGGAATGCAGCTACACAGACCAGAACAGAAAAAGTAATAATAGGATAGAACAGAAGAGAGCAGTGCTGAATGGAATAAAATTCATAGCACAGAAAATGAGAGACTAGAAATGAGCAGAAGAGAAAAAAATGGAACAGAACAGAATATAATAGACTAGACTAGAACAGAACAGAATAGAATAGAATAGAATAATATTTTTAACAAGCTACCAGTCCTATCGATTAGAGCAATCCCAAATCCATGCTATATTTACAAAAAGTCATTATGTAATTAAAATGTTTTAAACATTAAAGAATTATGCAAAACTCTAATAAAACTGAGGATACAATGGATCATATAATCTATGGAATCTACATCTGAGAAAGATAAGCAAATCATGATGTAAACAGCCCTAACTGCTGGTGTGTAACAGTATGAACCATCACTGTAAAACTTCATCAGTATATTCAAATTGCTGCCACAAAATGTTTACATCCACAGCCAGCAATTTGTAACTGTGCTTCACAGCCCCATTTGTCCATCACAGAAAGGACCCATGGAATTAATCTCATTGTTCTGCAGATACAGTAAAGCCACATATTGGCCTTCTGATGTACTTCGATGTGAACGGTTATGCATTGATATTGTCCGGCACTCCAGTTATATTTAGATGACGATAAAAACATTAAAGCAACATGTATGTATGTGCCATATTGACAGCTGAGTTTCTAAAAAACATGTTTGAATACTATGCACAGAGTCTGACTTTGATGTATAAACTGATTAGCAATGATGCTTCATTAACATTATTATTATATTTGAACTATTAATGGTTTATTTTCTCAAAGTTATTCAGACGTATCTTTTCTTAAAACTGACTAAAAAGAATGAAACATACAGATCAGAATAGTATACATTACAGTAGAAAAGACAGGACATGATAGACTGCAATAGAATAAGATCTATAGAACAATGGGGCACATAACTGAATAGAACAGGATCAGGCTGAGTAAAGCAGACCAGAACAATATCAAAGAAAATAATAAACAGCAGTAAAACAGAATCAGGGTGGAATAAACAAAATGAGTAAAATAAGTCTGGATAAAGTAGAAAATGCCAGAACAAGATAGCCTTAAATATAATAACATAGGATTAATGTAGGAATGACCTGATTATCAATGACTATGACAGCACGCATTGAGGAACACTGGAAGGACTTGATACTAAAACTGATTAGGATGCTAATTGTAGAATAATTCAAGCTGTTTGAGAATACAATAGCATAGTTAAAGGACAGACAGAGCTAGAATACAACCAAAGAGAATGTTGCACTTAAAGGTTTATATTTATTTTCTCCATGCTCTTTATCCCTTATTGCATGCCTACAGATTTTTTTATCAAAATTGAATACAGGAAATAAATAGCATAGAATAGAATACAACAGGAGTGTGAAAAAAGCAGTAGAATACAATAGAAAAGAACTAAATAATAATAGAATAGAAATGAACAGAGTAAAACAGGATATAATAGAACTGAATAGACTAAAAGGGAATAGAATATACCAGATTAGAATGGAACTGACTAGAGTAAAACAGAATGGAAAAGAACAGAACAGAACAGAACAGAATAGAACAAAACAGAAGCAATAGTTGAGTAGTTTATATTGAAAGAATTGAACAGTTCTCGGGAGAATGGGAAAGAAAGTAATTTTGAAAAGTATAACAATGGATTGGAGGAAATAGACTAGCACTGAGTAGAAAGCAATACGGTGGATAAACAGATAGAAAACAGCAAATCTTAAGGGAAACATGCAAAATTCATGGTAAGGAAGAGAACACACTTAGTAGCTTGACTGGAACAGAAAAAACATGAACTTTATAGACCAGAGTAGAAAAGAACAAAATAGCTTTGAAACACAATAAAAAATCGTATATAATAAGCTTTCAAAAATAGAACAGAAAGGTGCAGAGGACATATGTGAACAGAGTAGAACAGATCAAAATAGATAAGTGTATATAAAGACAAGATTAAGCATGGATGGCCTAGACTAGGAAATGGAAATGCTGGATAGAATTACCCTGCTTAGAGCAAAATAGAATAGAACAGAACAGGATGGAATAGAATATACTTGTATAGAATAGACTAGAATGAGCATAAGAAGAATATAATCCAAAAGATAAAAAAAAAATAACAGTATGGAGTTCAACAAAATCATCATGGAGAGAACTGAACCAAAAAAGAATAACTTTGCATTGACGAGACCAGACCAGAAAATAGTAAGAACAGAAGAGAACTAAAAAAGGAAGAGAAGAGAAGAGAAAAAATTTGATATTGTATATTGTGCCTTAAATTGCATATAATTCAATAGCACAAACATAGAAAAGGTAAAATAACATATGTGTGGGCAGTATTGGTAGGCGGAATTGGATAGAATAGAATAGAATAGAACATATTGCTTGGAAAAGGATACAACAGAGTAGAACTATTAGAAAATGATAATTGTGAACTGAAATAATAGAGACAAGACTGAACTACATAGGACAAGTCAGATTAAACTAGACGAATATAATTGAATAGAAAAAAGTGTGGCATGGTAGACAATATGCTTAAAGTGTGCATAAGTCACTCAGTAGGATACACTTAGATGATAAAGAGGAAAAGTATGGACTGTACTTACTGATTGTGTAGAAAAGAAGAGAAGAGAATAGAATACAATAGAATAGAAGAGCATACAGAGAAGAGGGCAGACAAGAGTGGGAAGGAATAGAACAGAACAGAGCAGAGCATAACAGAAGAGAAAATAGAATCAAAACAGATACACGTTGGCATGATATAGGAGGATTAGCTGGAATCATACAGACCAGAACTGGATGTTTGGATAGAAGGGAAGAGACTCTTCTACAGACTATGACAGGTTATAGTAAAACAGGTAGACCAGAACAGTACAGAGTAAAAGAGAGTACAATATTTATGGCTCAAACAAGATGGAATAACTTTGAAAATGCTTGAGTAAAATAGAATAGAATAGAATAGAATAGAATAGAATATGTTTACTTGGCTAATAGATGGTCATACCCCTGCTCTTTATATATAATTATAATTATGGGAACTCAAGCCAAGCACAGATGGATATTAACTTATCTAAAGAAGGATGGCATCAGCATAGGTCTGTTACAGGACATCAAACTAAAGAGAAACAAGATGGGTCATTGCAAGCAAGAATGTCTGAGACAAGACTTTAATTATAGATCTGTAGCTTCACCCAAATGTGTTCTGATCCTGGCACAGCAAAACAGAGATGGTGGAAAAAGTGTTTCTGTACAATATTAGATTCTGATATGGTAGTATTCAGATTTCCCCTCTGTTTTGTAGTGCTTACAAATTTATATGGCCATAAATACAAATGCCCATAGTTTTACATTGAGATTCAATGGCAGGTCCTTTAGCATTTTTTCACTGTCTACCAAACTCTCCGATGTGGGGACTTTCTTTTTTATTTATTTATTTATTTTTTTTCTGGTGTCATTTAAGATAATCACCCGACCCAAGATGAACTAGACAAGAAATCCCAACATTCTTTGAAAGTACTTCTTAGAAGCTTAAACTTGAATTCCATACTAAGATAGGAAAGGCTATATATTTTGTTTAACTAGCCTCTGAGCTTTGACTAGGCCCATATATTTTCCAGCCTCCATACAACATTACCTTTCACTTGCAGAAGCAGTAATTTCAGACCACACACAGGTTTTGCTTACACACAGACACCCATAAGCTAAGGAGCTGGTAGCTTGATTTGGTGCTGTTGTAGGCGCTACCCTTCAAAGGTGAATTTGTAGGGTTCCCTGTTATAATTCCAAGATTGATAATTGCAAGTTCTGGAATTATGAAAAAAAAAACAGTCAAATTAAAGGAGATTAGTAAATGTCAGCAATCATGGATCTCCTTAAAAGTTATTTTTTAGGGCACAAGCCCCCTGGATCCATCAATATTGGGAGGGCTGTACTCCTACACTCCCACAACTTATATATACTAATTGTGATATCACCATACCTCAAAGAAAAGGCAACAATCTGAGAGACAGAGATATGGGACGTACTATATCTAAGCTCCCATTTTCACATCCAATTTCACTGTTTTGGTACCATTACATACAAGTCACAGAATTCAGACCGTTACTACTTGTAGCTCTACCTATGGTATCTAACGATAATTGCTACCTTCAATGCTGTTTTTATAATATAGTACATATAAGGCTATGACAAGAGGTCAAGAGGTCATATTAAGAATGCGTATAGCCACTGATGACACTTACCCCAGCGGGAGGTGGGAAAGGACTGCTGAGACTAACTGCCTGTCAGATATGGTCATCAGAAGGCAAAAATTCACAGAAAACTCTTTTAGTGGGTTTGGGTCGCTCCTGAAAGCAAAACATAAATAGATCAGTAGTACAATCAAAGAATAGAGTGGCCTTCTGGTCGAAGGGGCTTACTTGCAAACCAACTCTGGTACAGTACAGTTGAAATGGAAGTCAAATCTTATTCCAGATGGGGCAACCTTTCTTGCTAAAATAAATGCAATTTTTCCATACAATTTTGGGACCTGTAGTGCTAGTTCTGGGTAGCTTGGACTCTTTCACGTTACTGCTCCCACCACCATGGATTGCTACAACCCTCATGATGCTACATGAGGTACAATCATCAACACTATCCGTTAGGAAGTCACAAGAATATAATCCTTCCTAGTAGCCAGGCTGGATTCCTATGAACTGCTGGAAGCCTTAGAGAAGGGGAGGAAAGGAGAGGAGAGTAAAACAAAGCTGAACAGAATAAAATAGAACTGAACATCAAAGCACAGCAGACCAGACCAAAATCACAATATGACAGAGAGAAACAGAAAAGGTCAGAAAAGGGCAATAAATAATATGCATTTCACAACAGAGCATAATGAAATGGCATGATAAATGACTGAAAACCAGCACCAGTTATGCATATTTTTTTTTTGCAGAGACATTTGAAATACAAGCTGCAATCCCACAGGACCTATTACATAATATAAGGCTGGACACTCAGAATTCACTAATGCATAATACATGAATGAACACTTGTTAAGTTATTGAAATCAGACAGCATCTTTTATTAAACTTCCCTCAGCTGGTCATGGCTGGGTAAGTCTACTTTGTATGTCTTTCTTGGTTTAACTTTAAGTAATGGCTAAAAGAACAAAACATGGCAGTTGTTAAAACAAGATTTTTTTTTCATTTTACAGTGAAAAACAATTCATAATATTTAGAGTCTCACAGTTAATGCGGGAACTCCTGTTCTCAAGGAAATAAATGCTTTTTCATTCAGAAAATGCCACTATAAAATCCATGAAATTATCTCAAAACCATGTTAGGGAAGTAAACTTTCCTTCTTTATACAGTTCTAATTAGAATTAATAAAATGACTACAGACATGATAAATTAAAAGACAAAAGAAAAACTATGAACTTCCTAGCTCAACAAATTTGTACAAAAATGATCTCCATTCACTTCTGCTTTACGGTTCCCCTTTATAATCTCAAAATACTGAAATCTTGAATTTCAGTATCCCAAGACCATAAAGGCAAATTTTTAGACTAGCGAAAGTGCATAATCACAAATTAGAATATCTTGAATTCGTGCTTATGGCTTTACGCTTCTTTATGTGCGGTGTTTTGTGTGGATGGTATACGGTGTCATGTGTGGATTTAGGTGCGATTTAAGGTAAATGAGTGTGTTGTAAGGGTTTTGGGTGGGAGTTTGAATTTATGTGAATACGTTTGTAAGTTGTACATGTGGGTTAGGGTAGGCAGGTGAATGTATGAGTGTGTAAGTGTTGGATGTGTTGGTGTTTGTATATGTGTGATGTGTGTGTGTGTGTGTGTGTGTGTGTGTGTGTGTGTGTGTGTGTGTGTGTGTGTGTGTGTGTGTCTGTGTGTGAGTGTGTGTGCATGTGTGCATGTGTGCGTGTGTGTATGTGTGTGTGTGCGTGTGTGCGTGAGTGTGTGTGTGTGTGTGTGTGTGTGTGTGTGTGTGTGTGTGTGTGTGTGTGTGTGTGTGTGTTTGCGAGGGACTGTAGAATGTCTGGGTGTGAGTTTACTGTCTTTTTCCTGTTTGTGTGATCTCATAGTTAGTATATATACGTAGGGGGGGGTGAGAGGCACAGCCCCCCACATGGGGGGTGCATGGGGCTTACCCCCCCTGATTATATGTAGTGTAGGTGCGTTGGTTTGTGTTGTGTTGGTGAATGCTTTGTTGTTTGATTTGTTGTAGCGTGGGTAGGATAGTATATGTGTTGTGTGGTGTATGGTGTTTTTATGTTCTCGATTTTGTATTTCACGGCTTTGGGGTTTTGAGATTTTGAACATTCGCCTTTATGGTCTCGGGATACTGAAAATTGAGATTTCAGTATTTTGAGATTATAAAGGGGAACTCTGCTTCGCATATCTAGTATATTTCCCACTATAGTCTAGTGAAGAGGATTAAGGTACTCAGCTGTTAATGTACTGTCTCCTATTCTACAAGATAGAGTCTGTTTCCTTCCACCTCCATTTCCTATTGAGTGACTTTGAGCAAGTCATTTATCCAGTTAATGCTCCTTGAGGACCCCTAAAAAGGGGTACTTGCAGCCACAAAACTTTCCAGGTTAACAAAAATCTAAAAAATATGCATTTGTTCCCAAAATGGCTGCTTCTTGAGCATTTTGGATACAGAAGCTCTGAACTAGAAACCTTAACTACTGATTTATCATAATATCTAAAATATCATATAAATACATCATTGTTCTCTGAATGGAAGCATTCAGCAACACAGTTGATTGTTTCTATTTCAGCAAAAACTGAAAACAGAAAAATGTGAAATCAGAAATCCTGAATGAGCGTGAGTCTGAATTACAGTATAAATTATAGAAGATCATAACAATCAGCCCTGGAGAATAGTCAATTTCTGACATCTCATCTATAATATTCTTTCCCATGAGACAAATATTTCTTTGCTGACCACCTACCAAGCAAAATAGGTTGAACATTTTCCTCTTTTGTCGCTGCTATATAAATATTTTTCTTGGGAATTTTTTTCCAGGCTGTATTGGAATGTGGCCTCATCATTATTTTTTTGGCCATCTGGCCAGAATTAATATCATTCTGAGTTATTCTGTCTTCATAGATAGATTCTGCTCTATTTTCCTGGGCCTTCTTTATTTTTGAATGTTGTTGGTTGAGTAATTTGATTAATATTGCTGTAACAATGACTACATTTTTTATTTTTCTATAATTTAGTGAGCTATAGTGATATCCATATGCAATTTTAGCATAGATACTTTTCCCATCTCATTTCTGGTGATTGTCAATAGCAAAATAGTTCCTTTGATATCAGCTTATGTCTGCTTGAATGTGTGCACTTGTGTTTTCTCAGTGTATCATGCCAGTCAGCAAACCTCGCACAGACTGAAATTGCAGAGTTCGACCTTTATGTAGTATCTAAGCATTGAATTGAGGACATCACTGGCTTGATTCATTATGGCCTTTATGATCTTTATATAGAGGATCCCAAACGGGCATTCTTTTAAGCTAGATTTGTTTTCTTATCGAATCATGGAATTCATTTCTTTATGCCTACATTCATAGAACTGAATTTTGTAAAGTGACTTTTATTCAGTTTATTTATGTCTTGCATGATGTCATCATATTTTCTGTATCTCCACAGCTATGCATATTCCTCTTTTTCTGATACCCTCTTTGTCAAATATGTTTAGGAAAGGAATGCCTTCCTTTGCTATAGATATCTTCCGATCCACTGAAATGGAATGGCTGCTTTATCTTTAATAACCCTTTTAACAGCTTGTATAATGCTTTATTGACTCACTCTGCAGTGAATCATAACTCATCAGTATTTGCACATTGAGGAGCATAACTCCAAAGCACCAGATCACATTTTTACATGGAGCAAGCATTTCCATCAAAGTCCCCCTGACTCCAATGCATGTAAACCAATTTCACAGTTCACTACTGTGAGGAAAAGTGAAAAACCCACTAGAGTATTCTGCCTGCACAATACAAATGCATACAGTGTTGATTAAATAGTGGTAACAACAAATCACACTAGAGCAGTCTGAAGAAGAAGCATAAAGGAAGTGCATGCATGCTATTCCCTAGAGAGTGAAGCATGAAAGTACTCAAATCAGACTTGTAGGGTTTATCTGCAACAGCTCAAATACAGCTTCTTGAGCTGTAGTATAGATTGTTGAAGAAAGGAAGATGATCTTTCCAAACTACTAGAGCTAGGACTTTGGCATGTCAGATGTATGCATATTTTTGAAAACAGTTAAAACAATTACATTAATTTGATAAGGTGATTACCCAACTTCAGTATTATTTGATGCACTTAATCACAGCCTTATTTTCATGATAAGTGGATCTTAACTGAAGTCAGGATTTAGTTGCCATTTCTGTACTCTTTTAATACAGTTTTACTGTCGTCAGTTCATAGATATCATAGCAGGCATTTATGTCACATCCCTTTTCCTATTTTTGTGACCTTATTTGCATTTAGTGGAGACATTCATATCTTCATGCATTTCTTGTTTGATAAACCATTACACATGCTATAACACAGTAAGTGTCAAGAATGCTTTCCTTTCCTTAGCATGACATGACTTTTATTTGTGATGTTACTTTTGTCAAACAGTTTTCCTTGCTTATATTACCATTGCATATATTTTGCTGCCATTATATTATTCTTATAAAAATAACAGTCTGATCCAGTAAACACTTACTCCCAATACATTGCCAAGTGCTGCCTTATATGCATTTACTGGACTATCACTATTATGACTGGCTTTCGTATGGTACTGTAGCTTCTAATAGTGTGAGTTTATCAAATGATTTTGGATTTTCCCACTGTAAAACTCTTTATTTGCATAAACTGCAGTTCAAAACTATAATGTAAAAAACTGCAATTTGGTAATCATGTAAATCTTTAGTGTAATCTGGAGTGTTTTATTTTTGTACAATTTGGTTATTATTAAAGTCTCCTACACATGTTACTAAACCAGTGTTTTATTTTCATTGTTTATTGTTGTGGTTATTTGGCATGGTTCTACCCACACACATAGTCCAATTTTGATGATGTAATTTTGTGCTAAATCATTTCACAGCAGCTATACAGTGTTTCCGATCACAAGTTTTTTGAATACAATGTTTTGCAAATAATGTTATTAAACTAGGTTTTACTGCTCAAGAGATTTCTATGAAGGAGAAAAAAAATCCATAATTTTCAGTATCCAAAATATACTGAAGCCAGTTAAATGAGTTTATGAAATTAGACAGCTCAGGTAGTGAAAGATAATAGCTGGATCCCTTAAATTAATTCCTGCACTGATAACGAATCTCAGTACACAGAATTCACCCATAATGGTGGCCAAAAGCACTATAGTATTCCTTAGATAAAAAGTAGTGCAGAAACACATTTTCCTAGTCTGAATATGTTTTTCCTTAAGTTTTTTTTTTTTTCTGCAGGAGAGTTTGCCAATTTTCTTATAATTCAAGTCAAAAGATATTCATGAAGAGTGTATCAGAAATGCATAAATATTGAATAGATGAGTCTGTGGGGACTGCTTATTACTGAAAGCAAATCATCCTTGAATCTTTGTTGGGTTTGCTATGGTTCACCCTCATCTCACTGTGTTTTTACCTTGTATTCCTCTGTTGTTGTTGTGTCTTTCGGCTTATAGGGGTCGCCACAGCAGAACTCCAGTCCGCTAATGTTTGGTAATGGATTTTTACATGCCGAGTTACCAGCCCTGACACACAACCTTCAACGAACGTATGCCCATTCATGCATGCCTCCACACAGAAGCCGCTCTAGCTGAAAATCGAAATGGACAACGTCTTGCTGTGAGGCGACAACGCTACCGCAGCACCACTAAGAAATTCAGAACAAGTCATTAGATTATAAATATCCCTTTATTACTAGCCCACTCACTTATACAAATTTCTTATCTATAGGTCTTGCCATTCAAAGCATGTCAAAATAATTTACCTTACTCACTTCAGCTATATAGGTTACATATTGAAAATTATGATTTAGCTTGTTGTTGTTGCCAAACCCCTTTTTCCTATTTTTACATGGGATTGACATGTCACACCAACATTACTCAATGCGACAAAATGACCCAGAGCCAAGTGGCTAGAATACACTATCTTATAAAAATACTTTTGTTTTAATCAGCAGAATTTGCCCCAGACAGTCAGCAGACTCGTCAATTATACCCTTGAACTCCAAAAGACAAACCCTTCAAAACTCACATTAATCTCATGCCATTCGATCAACCATTTATCTGCACTATTACTTTACTTTACATGTACAGCACATCTAAATTCCCTGTTTTACAGACTGGTCCCAACATCAGTTTCATTTTAACAGAATTCTGCTACCTACTAAGATTGACTATGTAGAAGACAGAATATCCTGGTGAAACACAGCTTGGACAACTCTAGCAATTCCTCCAAAGCTGGTACCAGACCCTGCAACAGAACTCAAAGTTACATTTAAAAGTCTGACTCTAGCACAACATTATTTAAAGTGCTTATCAAATGACAGTGTGATAATTAGATTTTTGGAGCATGATAGCAAAAGTAGGCTTGGTTTGTAGAACTCTTTTGTTTAATCATTTGTTAAGAAAACAGGTGGCTCATCCAAGCCCACTGGACACAATTGCCCCTTTTATAAATAGCTCTGGAGCACTGTATGGTTAAGTGATTTGCAAAGAGTCATACAATAGACACACAGAGGTGGATGTCATCAAACTCTATATGCCTGACTACAGGAAGCAGCTTATTAGCAGATAAGCCTTCAAAGCTCTGAAATATCATGTTTTTTAAAGGGCCTAAAGCTGAGTCACCTTTGATTAGAGTTTGTTACTGTTTGACCACATCAACCCACAGTCACTGATTTGCTGGATCTTTAATGAGGTTATTTCTTATTAGCAGTATGTTATGATCTTAACACATTAATCACAGCGCTTCATTTCATATGATCCTCTTCTACAGGGTGTTTTTGCAAACTCAAACCATCAGCCCCAAATTACTGATCAGCTTTATTTATGTTTCATTTATAGCATATGATTTGACTGACATTAATATAAGGGTGTCTTCTGGTAATCCTCTGATGTTTTAATAAGCTTATGTGGTAACCTGCCAAACTACAACGATATGTTATATTCAAATATGAGTCTTCGTTTAAAGTAAAAAAATCTATTTTATTTATTCATTTATTTGTTATTTGTCTTTCTCAGATTCTTTTTAGCAATGTTTTGGGACAAGGGGACAAGAGAAAATAAAATACATATTTTTTAACACATGCAGGATGAACAAGCCCCTATGATCTCCACACTCAATGGCTTATGCACTTTCCTAGACAAAAGTGTATACTGTGTTTTCTACAAAACAGTGCAGAATATTTGTCAATACCAACAATTATGTAACTTTGAAATTAAAACATATTGTATTGCTATGGTGCACAACTTTTGTGCTACAAGCAGAAGTCAGTCTTTTCAAGCAGCAAAAAAGTGAAATACAGGCTGAGAAATTACATGCATATGTTGTCAACATTGTCATTGCTGGCCATTTCAGCCTTGGTCTCATCAGCCCATAAATCTGGTTATTTCAGTCATGTGACATTTGGTCATAAGACTGACAGGGTTATACCATCATTTATCATAAACTCAGTGAGTCTGGCAGGTGCATTATGGGATATGGTAATAATATTGACTGGCAATGAATTTCATTTTAATGTGTTAGAAGTAAGGGTATGTAATCAGCAGCATGGATGAATAACCGAGAAATAAATATGGAGCACTAATGAAAATGTTCTGAATCTGAATGGTGACATAATAAAATAAAAAATATTGGGCTGTGCAGCTAACAAAACAAACCAGCAAGACAGGACAGATTAACACTTACCCTTGAAAATAGTGATGCTATAAAAATGAAATGGCAGTAAAAGTAAACCACAAAACTGAAAAGTAAATGCAGAGATTTTTTTTTGGGCTTACTACTACTTTTGTATTGTACAAAACACAAATCTATTTTGATATAATTGAGAGTAGAATTCTTTTTTTTTCAATTTCATGAAGTAAGACTTATATAAAGAAATTAGTTTCTCAGAATTTCACGAACTTGCTTGTAACACATTTGCCTTCAAACAGATAATATCAGAGGAACTAAACATTCAGAAAATTCACGATATAGCTATTAAAAGACTTCCTGATATTTTCCCATTTATGGGATAGTTACATGCTAAGCACAGTTTCGTCTAAGATTAAAATTCATTCTGTATAAAACAATGGCTACAATACCACATATAAGTAAATCAGAATTTTACTCTGTCCCCCTTTGTGTGGCATTTCATTGCTATATGGCCTCCTTGATGGAAATTGTGCTAATCTTGTATGAAATATTAATTTTAATAGCTCCCTATAAATTTGTCTTACTGCCTTGTACACAATATTGTACATTATGTTGAAAACTTCTTGGTTCAGAGAAAGACCACAATTCAAGTTGTCAGTAGCACTGCCTTCTACCACAAGTCTGATTAAACTTAATATATATATATATATATATATATATATATATATATATATATATATATATAGTTCCCCTTCAAAACATTGAAAACCCATAACATCTAAAACCAAAAATATCTAAAATCCATGATATCGAATTTCATAACATCTAAAATGTATAATATGTAATAGTGTATCATCAAATGTGTAAATATAATAGTTTAATCTGTTAATCTTGTGGTATCATTATGAGATGTTGTAGTTTTTATTTCTATAGCTATTATTTATAAAGTGCAGAAATGTATACTATTTATATAGCAAGAGAAAACAGAAATAAAACGAACTCAAAACCAGTTAAAAAATGAATGAACACCAGTGGAAGCAATAAATTCAAACACAGGACCGTAACTGAGTTAATAGTTAAGCGCTTTCACTCACTTTAATCAACATGAGCTTCTTCAGAACAAACAGTTTTCCTGTTCAAAATGCATTTATAAACTGTTGTCAATTAAATCACGGCATTCTTAAAGAAATCTAACCACTTATAAAAAATAAAATATAAATAAATAAAATAACCAATTTAAATACAATAATCTAATATGATGTATTGTAATACATACAGTATTAAGTAGTAAAAATAAGACACTTATTGTTGTACACTAAAATAATAGGTAGTCACCGTAATGAACTACCTATTTCTAGCTATTGCTAAGAAACATTTAATGTTAATATTGCCATTGAGGCCTGGAGTTTCATCAGCAACCAAAACTATTTGCCACAAACTTTCTTTACATTCTAAGAAAGTCCTATAGTCACCTGTAAAAGGATCAGAATTAACCCTTTCTAATACAAAGAAAGAACATTTCTTGAAGAGTAAACATTCTGTTGCATGCACTGCCAAAGCATTAGTTCTATCCTTTTTTCTAATGGCTAAAACATGCTCATATATTCTTTAATGTAAAGCTCTAATAGTTTTTCCAACATAAAATTTGTCACATGTATCAGTATACAACGTTGGTGATGTTACAGGTGTAATAATCCTTAGCCCAGAACCTTTTCCCTATGTGTTTGAATTCTATGCTGGACACATTACTCATAAATCTACATTGTTTACATTTTCCACAGGAAAAACTGCCAGCAAGCCTAGATGTAGAATTCACATCTATCATCTTATTCTTTTCCAAAATATGCTTATTACTGGTAGTTTTCCTGTAAGAAAAATGTGGTCTTACACCCAAAATTAGCATAGAATTCAAACACATAGGGAAAAGGTTCTGGGCTAAGGATTATTACACCTGTAACATCACCAACGTTGTATACTGATACATGTGACAAATTTTATGTTGGAAAAACTATTAGAGCTTTACATTAAAGAATATATGAGCATGTTTTAGCCATTAGAAAAAATGATAGAATTAATGCTTTGGCAGTGCATGCAACAGAATGTTTACTCTTCAAGAAATTTTCTTTCTTTGTAATAGAAAGGGTTAATTCTGATCCTTTTACAGGTGACTATAGGACTTTCTTAGAATGTAAAGAAAGTTTGTAGCAAATAGTTTTGGTTGCTGACGAAACTCCAGGCCTCAATGGCAATATTAACATTAAATGTTTCTTAACAATAGCTAGAAATAGGTAGTTCATTACACTGACTACCTATTATTTTAGTGTACAATAATAAGTGTCTTATTTTATTACTTAATACTGTATGTATTACAATACATCATATTAGATTATTGTATTTAAATTGGTTATTTTATTTATTTATTTTTTATTTTTATAAGTGGTTAGATTTCTTTAAGAATGTTGTGATTTAATTGACAACAGTTTCTAAATGCATTTTGAACTGGAAAACTGTTTGTTCTGAAGAAGCTCATGTTGATTAAAGTGAGTGAAAGCGCTTAACTATTTATATAGTGTTTAATTTTGCCACTCTGTATATGTTTTTTAGGCTATACAGGTAAGTGATATATACGTTATGTGTACATTCTTTATGGTGATTGTCATAGAGTGGGGTTAGGAAATTAACTTTTTCCCACTGTAGGGTGATATTGGAGTTAGTATATTTAATTTACAGGGGTGTGTGGGGGCAGAGCCCCCCTGCATAAACATAGTAAAAAGTGTGTTTGTTAGTTTGGCATCATTATATGTGGAGGGGATGTTATTTTCATGTGATTTGTAGTGTTCGATGTGATGCACATTTTAGATGCTATGAAATTCGATGTTATGGGTTTTAGATGTTCTGGTTTTGCTATGATGATTTTAGATGTTATGGGTTTTAGATGTTTTGAAGAGGAACTACATATATATATATATATATATATAGAGAGAGAGAGAGAGAGAGATTATGTTATTTAAAGATAAGCCTACTCTGCTAGCATCAGCTGTCAATTGCAACAGCATCAGTGATAATAGCAAGAAATGTGACACCTCCTGCTGACACTAATTAAACTGGGGAGGGTTCCAGCAAAACAAAATCACTATCACTTCTTAAAAAGAACTTAGCCACTCCTTTTACCTGGCATGTGAAATGATCTACATAAAGTTAGCTGCTTAGGGGATGAGAAAAAAAAATTAAAGTGACTCAATGAAAAAAAAACAAAGATGCTTTCTCAAGGGTTTCACAAATTAAGCAGTGATTCAGAGTACTCCATACCTCTCAAGTGTACCTCATTACAGGGAACATACATCATCTGGGGTCTTAAAAAGTTCATGTTCCTTAAAGATCCACATTGAAAGGGTATGTCACATATTCAGTGTTAGGAATTTTTTAACTGATATCCATGGTAAATAGAAATTAGTCATGTTAGTTTATTAAAAGATTTTTATAAGTAAAACCAGCATATTTTAACCATCCTATGATCTTCCCAGATGAAGTTGTTAGTAAGTCATTAATATGTGTTCCACATTTTGCCTATTTGTTCCACGTTATGAGGGCTAGCGTTCCTCATTTTGGAGATGGAAGGTTGAGAGCTATCCGGTACTCCAATACCAAATAAGCTGCAGTAAAATATCATATTGTGGTGGGAAACATTGTTTTGTGGGATAAGGCACTAGAGCTGCAAAACAAAAATCACATCATTATGGCAACCTTTATCTCGCCATGTGGTGTAGAATAAATGACAAAATCATTTAAATCAGAATAATACAAAGGCATTAATGCTGAAAATAATTATTAAATTATAGTATAATTCGTTTCTGTTTCTCTTGAGGTCCTTTAAAAAGCAAAGCACAAGGGAAAGTAATGAAAATATTTATTTAAAATTCAGAAATATATTTACGAGGAAGATGACTAACAGTTTAATTTCCCTGAGATCAAAATAAAAAAAAATGGTTTGTAACTTATATGCACAGTCTAAAAACATATTACAGCAATTAAAAACATTAGAAGTTTTATGTGGAAGTCATCCATAATGAAGATATGTAGTCATCTAAAATACTGGTGATGACTCAGACGTTTATGTATTTACAGTACATTTTATCATACATGAATGGGAGCATGTTTCAGTTTATGAGTACAGGCCCATTCAAGGAAAACACTTTTCATAGAATTAAAAGCAGACAGAAAAATGACGAAATGTAGTTTGAGAGCACAAAGTCAATACATTTAGCTATAATTAACAACATTCAGATAGGAAAGAAGAACTTGAAAGACATTTTCCAGACTAAGCATAGATAAGAAATATAGATGTATAGGATTCATAAGATTTTGGTTGTGTAACCAGCTATCAGATGCTGATCTGACCTGACTTCGTAATTTAGCTCTGTTTCATCAGTTATGAACTTTTGTCTATCACCTGTCAAATGTAGAACACAATCTTTATCCCCTTTACTTGAACAATTACACAAATAAGAATCTTTCGGCCCAAATCTACTTACAACCAAAAATTACAAAAGTCGCTTACATGATGCGACTAGCATAGAAGATGAAGGCTGCAAATTTAGGGTTTATTTTCTGCCCTTAAAAATACAAGATTGAAGAAAATAAGTGGAACTGAAAATAATCTTTCTGGCAGAAATCAAAACATTGCTGTATACGCTATAGTGTGAAATATATCATACACAGAAGGTAAGTTTAAAATTTTGTGCATATTCTTAGAATGGCAGTCATATCAAACTAGCAACTTGATGCAGGCTGCACAACCACGGTATTTGCAAAATGTGAGATTATATTTTAACTTTTCATAACAAAGCATATGTCCTTTCCCATCAGGAAATAGCAGGAGTTGTAAAAAAAGCACCATGTTTCTCTGGAGAAAAGGTGGCAGTCAACATAAACAGGTACTATAACCAGGAAATAAAGCAACATGAAAAGGTGATGATATAGTGTAGAAGGCAGAGTTTACTGATGGATGAGCTGGGAAATCTAGAAAGTCCATCTTTTATGTATACAGGCAACATATGCTTCAGTTCATTCACATCAGAAGGAGAAATTGTACTCTCAGGTCAGCAGAAAGGAGCAGAAATAAGCAGAAAAATGCCACAAGGAAGATCCAGGAAAGGCAGTGAGATGAGGCGAATGAAGAAATCCAAGAAAGAAAGAAACAATAGTGAGAAAAGTAAACACCAGAACAGAGTAAGACAATAGGGACAGGTTCAAATTACTTAGCTGTGACTCACAATTCATGCTAAGAAATTCCATGGATTAGACATTCAAATGTGATTTCAGAACTGCGGGCAAAGTTACCCATAGAGGGTAAAATCAATGCAAACAGCGATAAAGCAATGTAGGTTTGTAGATGATTTCTAGGCTAATGATCCCAGGAAGGGTTTTTTTAAGCTCAGCCATGCTTCCCAAAGGTTAGAATCAAACTGTGTACCTTGTGTTTGTAAGGTTAACCCCTTAATCATTACGCCTTCTCCCATGCAAAGCAAAAGGAAAGATTCTGAGTATCAGAGTGTTTTTAATAAATCTTTGTTTATATGGAGAATTCCTTTAACTATTCGGTGTGGTATGAACGGTTCATGAATTGTGTTTCACAGGCCATAGCATGAAACATGGAGCTAATAGCAAGCAATGAGAGATATAAAAAGGTATGAAACAGCATACACAATAAAACATCAAAAAGGTTAAACATTCATTAAAGAAAACAATACTTATCCACATCAAGAACCAAAGAAAGCAAAATGTATTGACAGTTAAGTATAGTGATGCTAAGAGCAAAACTGTTACTGAATGGGCTAGTAATATTTCATAAATGCAGGAAAAAAACTAATCACAGGGGTAAAGATCATCTAGTTATTTTGATAAAAATAAGAGAAATGTGTTAAAAAACTAAATAACTGCCTATGTGAACATTTTGTATTTATCAAAGGACATGTTAACTGGCTATACTGACTGGTTTTGATGTCAAAGTACCATTTTACATGAGAAAATGATTGTTTATAGAATAAATTAATAAGATCAAACAAATTATGATGGAAGACAACAAACAACTGTATTGGACTTTAGCACTTTGACATATGACTCAGACTGCATGTAGAAGTTTTATACCATTAATGAAGCACCACAATTAAACTGCTCATAATTATATTTACACACACACACACACACACACACACACACACACACACACACACACACACACACACACACACAAAGAGAGAGTCTTGCAAAAATCATTGACTGAAAGCAATCTGGATGACCCCCACCCTACCTCCCCCACAACAGACGTTTCTCTCAGTTTTTGCAGAATACCTGAAGATGGGTCTATGTTTACTGATGCATGTCTCTTTCCTCAAACCTCTGATGAGCAAACACTAGACCTCAAATGTTAATTAATCAAAAATTCACTTTATCGAAAGAGTGAGGTGGGGAAAGTAACTAGTTGGCCAACATTTCCTCATCTCACACACTGCAGTATTTTAAATGCACCCAGGTGGGGGCTGTGCCCCCCACACCCACCCTAACTATATATACCAACTGAGATTATACTACAGTGGGGAAAAAGACAAATTTCCTAATGTTGGTCAACTATTTGCCCTTTTCCCGACTGTAGTCCATCTATTAGTTGACATATATAGTTAGTGGGGGTGTGGGGGTTTGAAATATTGCTGTGTGTGAGATGGGGAAATGTTGGCCAGCTAGTTACTTCCCCATCTCACACTTTTGCTGAAGTGAATTTTTGATTAATGAACATTCGATGTGTTGTTTTTGGTCATTGGAGGTGTGAGGAAAGAACCTTCAATGAGTAAATATAGACTCACCTGAAGACAGTAGAGTGTTGGGCAAAATCCTTCTGGAAAGCATTTAATATTGACCATTTTGTTATCAGCCATATGCAAGTTTCTCAGTCATGGTCTCTTAATGTGTGTGTGTGTGTGTGTGTGTGTGTGTGTGTGTGTGTGTGTGTGTGTGTGTGTGTGTGTGTGTGTGTATGTGCATCTACATACTGATATTATATATGTTTGGCTAATGAACCTATTAATTAATAAGCATATTGTTTATTGAACCAAACATGACCTCAGATATTGTTGATTTCTGGATATTCAAAGGTTCCTTACATAAGCAAATATAAAAATATTGGTGCTAAAACTCTAAGACCTATTTTTGTACACCTTACTGCCATATGTAAAAATGAAATCCCATTTTCCCCTCCCCCAAGTATTAAGCTATTTAAAAAATATACTATTATATACAAATACATTTTAACTGTCCAGTGCACGAGAACATAAGTTTAAAGAAAATGGGCTTTCCTTCAGTTAGCAGTAGAGCAGGTTCAGCCACGGCTCCATCGTGGTACATGCTGTTTCCTTCAGTTAGCAGTTAGAGCAGGTTCAGCCACAGCTCCATTGTGGTACATGCTGTCATCCAGTGGCTGACTGTGTCAGTAAGGGGTGAAGCGATTGTACCCTCCACGATATAGGCTAGCCTGAAATAGATCAAAATAACAAACTTAATGAGCAGTTCTTTAAAATGTCACTGGTGCCATTTAAATAGAATCAAAATTTATAAATATTCTTAGGAAATATGGTTTGTTTGCTTCAGCACTGATACCCCTGTCTGTATGTGAACACAGAATGTTTGTAAAGATATGAAATTAGTTTGCAGTAAACCAATTAAGAGGGCAGAATGCTGCCTGAGTTACTGAATAAAAGAACATACGTTACATACATACATATACATATAACATACATTAGCAGTTTTCAAAACAAGATACCCACTGAGCCATTATTTGTTATAAGGATTTTTCTTTTCAGGGAACACCACCCACACTTGTATGCAAAATAAATATACAGATTGCCGTGTATCTTCAAGTCTTTTTTTTTCCCCAGTGGCTGACCATCAAGCCCTTTCTGCTTGTCCAGTGCCTCCACCTGCACATCCCACCCTGGCAGGTCCCCAGTGTTCACTTCACCAGGAGAGTCTGCCTTCCAGGAGATCCCTTTTACTCATGCAGATTCTAAGGACTGCTTACTCCACTGGGCAAGAAGTGAGATGGGCTCTGAAGCTGAGCCGATATCTGTCTGATGAGGGTTTTTCTGATGGTCAAATGCCCCACTCATCCTCTCTGTGGTGACACCATAGCTGTAGACTGGGATGGTATAAGAGGCAATGGTGAGCATTTACCCCACCCCTAGCCATAGGGTGTACATCCCAGTGCCAGTACTTCCAAGTTCCAGCCTGAATCTCAATTCATAAAGTGATGCCCAGCACTTTCTCACCCTGTGGATAGGCATGCCGATCCCCCATGGAAGTTTCATCAGGTGACAGTCACTACTCATACTTGGGTTGTCTGGACCCCCCCTAGTCAGTGTTTTAGTCATCTCTGCCACCAGAATGACTGGAGTATCTATATGTCTGCAGGGGTGGGGCTTTTTTATTGCCAAATATTTCCAAAGTGACAAAACAATTCTGAATTAAAAAACACTAGTATTGAATATAATCCAATAATTTCTTGGTTTATTTCTGAAGAACCATTTAACTGCATTTTCATGGCTAAAATATTAAAGACTGTACCAGTAGTTTCTAATCTGTAATATTTAAATTCTCTTTTTAAAGATCAATACACTTCTGAGTTTAAATAATAAATTAGAAATATGGAAATTAACCTTTTTCATAAATGATTAATTGGCAACTGATTTGTAGGGTGCTTCCTCTTTAAATTTCTAGTTTGCAACAAATGTATGCAATGTTATTGTTATAGAAATGTCATAGTCCCTACTAGTTAAACTAGAAAGGAATGAACATTGGAAGTAGTTCAAAATAAAATAAAATAAGTTACATTTTATTTATTGGACTAATATGGAAGTATAATAAAATTTAAAAAATTGCACCTAGCATCATATATTGTCCAAAAATTGAGGACACTGAAACAAAGGACAAATCTATGATCACATGACTGAGAAAGATATTCATCTGAAATGAATGTTTTATGTAGGGTACAATTCTCTGCTGCCCCTATGT
Organism: Protopterus annectens; assembly: GCF_019279795.1. Classification (NCBI taxonomy): domain Eukaryota; kingdom Metazoa; phylum Chordata; order Ceratodontiformes; family Protopteridae; genus Protopterus; species Protopterus annectens. The sequence continues at coordinate 641,362,669 of NC_056751.1, forward strand.
GTGATGCTTCACCCTCTTACCTTGTGCCCTAAAAATACATAGTTAAAAATATGTACTCACCACTGCACCAACACCATAAGTTGCCGCTGGCCCCACTGCATGATGGTAGGGGTCTGCAGCTGCTGCGTACACTCTGCCATACCTGTGGAAAAACAAGAATACTGTAAGCAAACTAAAGTGGTGTGTTCTGATGTTGTAGTTGATTTGTTTAGAAGATTCTGAGTTTGTTTAAAAAGGTAAATTATAATAATATTTTAATTTAAGCTGAATAGCAATAATATGTCTGCATGATGATTAATAAAATAAGTAGTTATTATGTGTTAGCTGAGGGAGGACACTAATTCAAGGCACTATTTTCAGGTTCATCCTGAGGTTACAATAACAAATACTAACCAATAAAGTATGCTATTTACAGAAGACATGATTAAGTCTCTTTGTTTCTGGGGCACAGTTCTCCACATCCCATGCAAGCAGTGCACTTGCCACAGTGAGGACTTAACTTGTTGAATTCACGGTTTTAGGATAGCAGAGGGGATGAGAGATAGCCTCCAACTAGACATTATGCTTGGTGAAGTTGCATTTATTTTCTTATGTGCCTTTAGCTCTTCCCCTGTTAGCCATGAACATACTGCATTGTATTTGTATGTGTATCCGAATGTTACTACATGCATCTACAAATCTGCATTACTCAGCTACAGTGCTGGTGGTCCTGGTCCGGCCTGACCTGCTGTCATACTTGTCTGCTCCCTGTGTCCCTATGTCTCTTTGTGTTTAGAGGTAAACCTCTAGGCTTTTGTCCAATGGTGTTCCAAAAGCAGGCCCACACCATTTCATGACAATGAACCTGTGCCTAGGATATGGAATAACATCCTAGCATCAGTAAGGTAGTCATGGAGTTTACATGTGTTTAAATGAAATTTGTACAGGTATTATGGAAACAATGTATTTGAGATAAGGAATTTCTGGGGATGTCTCTTTATCACCCAAAAGAGTCTTCAGCCTTTTATGAAACCTTGAAACAATGGAAAAGAGGATGCTGTTGGACTGTATAATCTGAGGAAGAGCAGAAGGAAAAAGATTTATAAAAAGTTAGTAAGAAAAAATTATGAGGATAAGCCACGGTGAACAAAGTATTTTTAAGAAAGTGGAAGGATAATTTCAGATGTTTTTTTCTGAAGATCGAACTGAAGGGAAGAAGGAGGAGAAGTGAAAAGTGAAGAAAGATATGATGGTTAATATGTTTAGATTTTGGGCAAGAAGAGCATCGTTGAAATAAGCTTTATTACAACTCAATATATCATATACATAAAAATGAGTATACATATATGTGTGTGTGTAGATTTATATATACCTATATATAGATGTGTATCTATACATCTGTAGCTATCCTATATATAGATATAGAAATATATTCATACATACATACATACATACACATCTATATTTATAGCTATATCTGTAGCTGTATATGGAGAATCAATTTTAATCAAATCCCGCTTTGGTCAATATCTGTTTACTTGACAAAATCTAGTCAACTACACAATTGGTTGACAGGTGTGTGAGATTGCAGTATACTCAGGAGATGGAGATATGCCCTTTCCCTGAGACTGTTAATCATGGAGTTAGTATACATAATTATCTGGGAGCGTGGGTGTTGTAGCCTCCCACATGGGGTGTGTGGGATGGCATTCTCCTTGTGAAAATGATGTTTCATGCTATTTTTTTTGTTAAGTTGTTTTGCATGTCCTGAGATTTTTGCTCAGTGCATGCAAGTTGACCTTTTGTGGTCAGCCTTGTTACCACTGATGTTTGGATCGCTTGTTGTTTTCCAGTAGATCTACACACACACACAGACACACACACACACACACATACACACACACATATATATATATATATATATACATATATGTGTGTGTGTGTGTGTGTGTGTGTGTGTGTGTGTGTGTGTGTGTGTGTGTGTGTGTGTATATACGTGAGTGTGTGTGTGTGTGTGTGTGTGTGTGTGTGTGTGTGTGTGTGTGTGTGTGTGTGTGTGTGTGTGTGTGTGTGTGTGGGTGGTGATCTGGTAAATCATGGCAACATAATACATATCTTCCTCCCATCTTGTCTGCGTTGTCATCTCCCTACTTATCCAAAGAATCAAGCAAGGAATGCACAGTTAAGTCTTTTAATAAAAATGAACAACACAACACAAAGCTCTTTCTCAATGTAGTATGAGTATGCATTGAGAAAGGACTTTGCTCGAAAGCTTTGCATTGCATTGCTCGTTTTTATTAAAAGACTTAACAGTGTATTCCTTGCTTGAGTCTTTGGAGTTTTGGTGTTTGTAGCTGCGAAAAACTTTAGCTCCAGAACGTGTTTTTTGTTGCTGATCTCCCTAATTATCTGCAGCATGTTAATTCATAATCCACTCAGTTCCATCTTATGCTCTACCCACCTATTGTGCAATGGCACTTGGAAACTTTTTTTTGTTTCAATTAACCTACTCCCTACTCATCACTGATCTACCAAAACCTGATTTTTGTTACACCCATTTTGAGCAAAACAAAATGTTTGAAATCATACACATATAAACTTTTAACATACATATTTTATCTGGTGAAAAGCATTTAATACCCCTTTCAGGCAGTTGTACCCCCCCCCACCACACCACTCAGCTTTATTATTGTCATGCCCTCAGCAACACTATCTGTACTAGTGCCCTCCAAGTCCCCCATTCCTGATAGGGACCTTCCAAAGAATTTAGAACTATGAGTGTAAGATGCAACCTCACATGAGGAAGTGATTTGTGGAAAAAAGATGTGTTTTGCAAATTGCAACTGCTTGTCATATTGATGTAGTAGACAAGGTCTGATGAGTGGTATAGAAATGGAGTAAGGCATCATCACTGAAGTAATAAGGGGGGTGGGCTTGGGCAAGGTAACACCTCTGCCATATACTGTGTATACAAGCACAGTTCAACCTTTTGCCTGTACTTACAAAGACGGGAGGGACCAAATGCATATGATACATAGAAAGATGCTTTCTTTGTATTCATCATATTAGAAGACTGATAATTTGTAAACATCTCTGATAGTAAGCTTTAGGCTGGCAGGACAGTTAGGCTACAGTACATGCCTGCATTTAAACCATTTTAAAATATTAACGCATCACACATGCTCCTTTATCACAGTCCCTATGTCATCATATTATTCACTTATTACTCATTCAGGAAGTGACAACAAATTACACCAGAAGATCACAGGAAATACATACCCGTCACTGTATGTTGCTGTTGCAGCTGCCGGCTGAGCAACCCGATAAGTTGCATAACCTCCCTATCAATTAAAAATCTGATTATATAATTGCTGAAAACAAAATTAGCATTTTGTCATAATGCATAAAAATGTTATGCATGGTTCGATCACTTTTTTCTAATTTTTTCTGTCCTGTCTATGCCCTCCTAGTTCCTGTTTTGTCCTTCAGGCCTGAACATTTACATTAATTAAAACTCCACTTTATTATACTCATGCTCAACTAAATAAAAATTCCTCACTACATCCTCAGGTACCAGCTGTTTGTATTAGGTTTTTGGCTGATATACCTCAAGTATATCTATGAGTCATACAAGTTATTCAGCTGTAAGTATTGTAAATGTCTATGTACGTTCCTATATGCATGCATGGATGCTGATTTTTTTCTGTTCTTATGGAAAGCACTGATCTTATACATCCCATGTATGCTAAATAATTAAACTATTCTCCTCTGGTATCTGCTGAAAACAACTTATGCACACTAAGACTATCCTAGTCAGGAAACTAATAAATTAATAAATACATTTCTGAAAAATGTATGATTAAGTTAGGTAAATTAAAAATATTCAGAATATAGTTATATTAAGAAACTATATTAGTACTTAAAGTGTCAGAAAGGTTTGTTGTATACTTACATAAACATCGGTACCATATAGTCCATCTTGATACACCACACTGCAAACATAAACAATAGCAGTTAGCAGCTAACCAGTAATAAGCCAAATGTACCCTACAGCTTAAACCTGACAGGTAAAAGTTAATAATCCTCACTGAGAACGTACCCTCCATAGGCAGGAATTGGAGATGGTGCTGCCGCTGCACGTATGGTGCTGTACACCGCACGGCCACGTCCTCGCAGGTGAGTACCTCGATATGCAATAGCTGGTGCTGCTGCAACTGGATAGGGGATACTTGCCACTGCAAAGAATGGTCAGATGGTTATTAGGGACACTACAATAAAAAGAAGGAAGTGCTATAAATACAAATAAAAATAGGAGGAAATTATGTGCCTACCTGTGTAAACCTCTGGAGCATACACTGCACCAACAACTGGGTTTATTTTCCAACCTGTTTCCGCAAAAAAAGTATGTTCAATATATTTTTCTGCAGTTTTCTGGCTTCTAAAATAACATATGTTAACATATATTTGTTAAGGTGTATAGAAGAGTGATTTCAAATGTTGAACCTCTGAAACAGTTCTACAGCTGAATGCTTTCATGGTATTAAGTTTGTCTCCTGCATTATTTTTCCTTTCATTAGAGGTTTTAATCTCAGCTACAAGCATGTTGCTGTATAATAATTTATACCTAATCATATTTCAACATGATTTGCATAAACTCACATGTTATCCTGTTGTATGAAAACTTTTAAACAACAGAGTTATTTGTTCTAAAACAAGTTAATTATTGGAATGGTATTTTCTAAAAATAAAATATATCTCACAGGTATTTTAAGAAATAAAACAAACAACATTTATTATTGTTTAGGGTTTCAACTTGAATGTTCTAAAAGATAGGTAACTAATTGTTTTCAGGTCACACCCTGTTATAATTAATTGAAAGAGTGAAGAACCATTATTATAGGCTAATTAACTTCTAATTTCAATAATGTTCTGTAGATATAATGAATGTGTTTTACTATTGTCTATTGAATCTGAAGAAGCGTGCCTTTGTGGATGCACGCGAAAGCGCTCATTCTGTTATTTTAATAAAGAAGATTTCGTTACGTGGTGGTGACCTCCAGTTTGTACTACACATTTTTCGTTTTTTTCTGGAAACACCTTCGAGGGTCAGGTTTGCTGCTTTTTTCGGCTTTTGGATATTCTCTTTGCTTGTTCCTGACTCTACACGATGGATACCCTAGCCGTAGAACTGGACTACAACCCGGAGAAGAGTTTCTCCAAGTGGAATAGTTTATGTGATAAGAAAGCTAATCCTCTATTGACTTTTGAGCTAACTATGGATGCGGCATTTAATGAAACAGGTACTGCCAATTTGCTGTCGGAGTTTAACTCTGTATTTAAAGAACTTGAAAATAATTTGTACAGACAGTTTCGTTTACTATGGCAAAGACGCCATCTAGAGGCATGTCTGCATTTCAAAATAGTTCCGAGAGGAATGAGAGTGCTATGTATGCCATCTTACGGAAACTCTCATCCGGAACTATTAAAAAATTGGCAAAAGCTTAATTTAGAGCTTAGCTTTAATTACATAAAGCTACTTATAGACTATTTTCTCCCGATAGAGAATGCTTTAATGGAGAAGAATGATAGTCTATATAAAGAAATAGTGAAAAAATTTAAAGGGGAAACTTTTAGCAACAGGCTTGACAACTTGTTAAATCAAATAAGTGCATATGGGGAGAGACTCCAAGTAATTAAATTACGTAAACTACAGAGAGACCACAGTGACTTTATGAATGGCCAGGTCTTTGTATGGGCGAGACAAGATCGTGATAATTTGCAGCAAAGAACCGCAAGGGTAACATCGGATATACAAAGAAATACTTCTGTGGTTGACAGAGACATTGCCCATTTAACTACACCCACTTTACATGATGACATCATGCCGACACTAACCGGAAGTCTTAGACAAGCCTCGCATGAACTCAATGATACTCCACCACCCAATCAAATGGCTCTGCAGCAGCAGGTGGATTTGGGAGCGAGACCGAAACTTCAACAGACTAACATTGAGTCTTTTTTACCATTACCGGTGCGTGTAAGACGGAGCTCAAGAGGAAGATCGGAGAGTCGCACAAGAAGGAAAAGGAAGTTCTCAGGCGAACCGCAGCACAAGAGGGGACGTCAGAAGGACTGAACAGCCTGGTTTACAATTTATCGGACTTATTTTTGAGTAATGTGGATTATTCTTTGTTGAACAAAGGCCTAAGCTATATACCGGCACAAATAAGTAAGATCTCTGATTTGTTAACTGATTTAAGAGCCTTTGCTCGTAAAATTGCGCTAAAATTATCTTTTAAAAATGTTAAAAATGTTTCAAGTAATACTACAGTTTTTAATGTTCAACATAATTTTGAAGGTTTTAAAAGGAAAAGTTTATATACGCCAGTGCCTCATCCATGTATAGATGCATTCATTAAATTGTGTGAAAATGATTTATATAAACATTATACTTTGTATAATAAGGGTACTCTACATTTGTTTCACAACTTATCGCAAGAAGAATGGAGTTCATTGAATTGCTTAATTGAGAACACAAATGTGGTTGTCAGACCAGTAGATAAAGGTGGGGGCTTAGTGCTACTAAATAGTAAAGACTATTATGTATATATGGAACTTCTTCTTAAGGATAATATTACTTACAAATTAATAGATGAAAAAATTGTTCAAAGCCTGATTTTTCAGGTACATCAAGAATTGAATGAACTACTATTATGTAGACAAATTAGTTATGATTTCTATCTATTCTTATTGATTGAGCACCCCACTATACCTTATTTAAAAGGTCTTCCAAAATGCACAAAGGACTGATACCACCTCCCATGCCCCATTGTAGTTGGACACAACTGGGTAACAGAAAATGTCTCTATATTTCTGGAGAAAAAATTAAAACCATTAGTATCTTCAGTACCTACAATTTTAAGAGATTCTTATCAATTGATTGATTATATTAAGAATTTAGACTTTCAGGTTACAGAAACACATCTTTTAGTCACACTAGATGTAAAGAGTCTATTTACTGCAATTCCTAATTTGTATGGTATGGAAGCTATTAGGTCCCTATTAAATAAGGAAGGTAAATTTACCAACAATGAACAAGTTCTAATTAATACACTATTGGAAATAGTTTTGACTAAGAATGCTATGATGTTTAATGAACATTTCTATATACAACAGTGGGGGGTAGCCATGGGCACCCCCTGCGCTAACACTTATGCAAATCTTGTTGTATATAGTTGGGAGACTACAAATCTGTTTACACACCCTAGTTATAAAAAGATACTTTTTTATCACAGATTTGTAGATGATATACTTTTATTATGGGATGCAACCATACAAGAATTGAAAAGTTTTATAGTAGATCTAGAGAAGACTACAGACTTTCTAAGGTTCTCAATTGAATACTCTTTCTCTGAAATTGATTTTTTGGATCTAAAAATAAAAAAGAATGGACAAGGGGGACTAGAAACATCTTTATTTAGAAAAGCATGCTGGAAAAATAATTTGTTGCAATATGACAGCATGCACCCAAGATTCATTTTTAAAAATATCGTAAAGGGACAATATGTAAGGGTAGATAGAATATGTCAAGACCTTAATGTTAGGAATCATGAATTTGACATACTAGAAAAAATGTTTCAAGATCGGAAATATAACCTAGATATGGTTAGAAATATTAAAGATTCACTTACACAGGAGAATGTTATATCTAGGGGTCATAAGTACTTTAGTCATTCTGATGTAGGTAGAATTTGGAATTCTTCATCTAAAAGTAATTATATAAACTTTTCAAAAATAAATTCAGACTATGTTAGATGTATTATTACTTATACAAGTGATAATAAATATATAACAGATGTTATTTCAAAGAATTGGCCTATTCTTACAACAAATGAAGATATCAAACAGTTGGTTGGTGTAAGACCGAACTTTGTATACAAGAACTCAAAGAACCTGAAACGGATACTCTGTGATGAAAAATTGCATAGATCTTTGATAACTAATAATCCATTTATGAATAATACTAGAGGAACCCACTCTTGTGGGAAATGTAGTTCATGTGTATGGATATCTAAGGAAAAGACATTCTTCCACTCTGAGTTATTATTCAACTTTGAATTTAAGTGTACTGCAAACTGTGAGGATAGCAATGTTATTTACCTGGCCACCTGTGAGTCATGTCCGGCTTTTTATGTTGGCATGACCACAAGGAGGCTCAGGGATAGGATACAAGAACATATTTATGCTATCAAAAAAGCTGATCAAAAGAATGCTCTGGCCAAACATATTATAGATTATCCAGAACATAAGTTCTTATTTAGAGTACTACAAAAGAAAGAAATGAATATCAGAAAAGGTGACAACTTTAATGACCTTGAGAATATAGAATTAAATTGGATTTTTAAATTTAGAGCTCAAAGTTTTCCAGGTCTGAATACATATGTGAGTATCAGATCACATTTAAAAAAACGAAAATATTAATACTAAATGGAACATCTGTCTATTGTATAAGGATGGTTTTATGGTAATAAGTTTATGCATGATAAAAATGTAAGCTCCCCCTTTTTCCTTATTACTTAGCTTTTTATTCCTGTACATAGTATTATATTCCATGTTATGTGAAGAATTCTCTATATGAATTTATGAGAACATGTATTTATTTATTTTACTTTTCCAGGTTATAATTCAGTACATATTTATAAAATGCATCTTTATATAAAATTGATATGAATTATTTTGGAATAGAGGCTGTGAATGAAATGCTGGCGTTAAATATCTAATACACACATTTTTTCTTCTAGAATATGTATATAGGCTAATATTTTTACATTTATTAACTTTAAGGTGTAGTCATATATATATACATAACTTTTCTATGTATTGTATACATAGGTTTTTTATACTATGGAGCCTATTTATTAGATTACTTCAGATATAGTTTTACTATGTATTAGAATGCTGTATTTAATGGTTATATAAACAGCAAACACTCTTTTCTATAAGCTGGGCACTTCAACTTGAATGTTCTAAAAGATAGGTAACTAATTGTTTTCAGGTCACACCCTGTTATAATTAATTGAAAGAGTGAAGAACCATTATTATAGGCTAATTAACTTCTAATTTCAATAATGTTCTGTAGATATAATGAATGTGTTTTACTATTGTCTATTGAATCTGAAGAAGCGTGCCTTTGTGGATGCACGCGAAAGCGCTCATTCTGTTATTTTAATAAAGAAGATTTCGTTACGTGGTGGTGACCTCCAGTTTGTACTACACATTATTGTTTAGGGTTTATTAATTTAATAACAGATATCAAGAAGTGTACTGTAATAAACAGTAATAATAAGAACATGAATTACATACAGGTAATAGGTAAGTTCACAGACAAATAATACAAAAATTCCAACAAGATACTGGAAGGTATTAAAATTCCAACATGACATGCACTACATAATGGGAATGTTATGTTAAGAGGTGATCCAGTAAGGTACAGTGCAGGAAAGCCCCAGGTGGGTACACAAGCATTCAGACTAGATTCCATGCTTCACCATGTCAAATGCTGCCAAGGGTTGAATAAAGATGAGAAAGGACTTTAACCTTTGATCCTTCACCACCAGAAGAAAATTGCAATCTGTCTAGTCTCAGCTGATTAATGGACCTTTACAGAGAAAATTATTTCATGATAAAATATGTTGCTAGCCCTTAGTAAAATGTAAGCAAGAACCCAATACCAATCTTGCACTACCTTGCTTAATATGATTTCCTATGGAATCTTAACTTTGGGGAATTTTGGAAATCTCAGTGGTGTTTCATCATTTGGTAAGTACTTGATAGATCATACAAGTCCCACTTTACATCTAAAATCCAGACTGTTATGAATGAAGGAGACCATAACAGGATGAAATGGAAAAGAGCTGAAAGTAAACATCCTTTTCAATAACATTTAAGAAATGGTAGCTGGTAAACATCCTGTCCTCAGAGACAACCTGAGAATCTGGATAATTACTAGCAGGATTGTGATACAGCCACTTTATGTTGTGTATAAAACCAAAGTCAGCATCATGTTCACATCATATTCAACATAAATAAAGTCAGACTGAGGAAATTATAAGTATACCTTAGCTAAAGAATTGTTATATGTGTAAAGGCACAAATAAACGAGGACACCTTGTTGCAAAAATACATGCAGCTGTTTTTATTCAGATGAGGAGAGGCATGTCAAACAGCACAGCCTACTACCCATCTTAAAGAATACAGCTGGATTTTTTTTTTTATTGTAATGGACGGCTTAGGACATTTTCTTTGAGATCTGCATATGTATGTAAACCAGTAAGCATTCAAAGCAAGTTTACCCTCAGGAAGGAGAGTTGGTACTGGTGGGACTGGGTAGAAGATAGCAAAGATGAAGAGCTAATGGTTACTTGCCTATCGGGGGAGGGCAGCAGCTCAGCACATTTGAAATTTGCAGGGGTGCTTGTGTAGCTTCTGCAGCAAGAAGTCTAGCATATGCACATCCTACATGTGGGGTGCCACTTGGCCAGATCACAGGCAGTTATGTACCATGCAAGCCTCTGGTGAAGGAGCTAGAATAGTATGAATGATATCTAGACTGGCCCACTTCCTAACTCGTGTCTCTCACCTCCATGAAGGAATGGATAGGCTGATAAAGCTCAGTGATCAGGGAACAGTTTGGTGGATGGCTGCCATAATGGTTAAGGTCTTAACCTCACAGATACAAGGTACAGTGTTTGATTCTGACTGCTGGATATCAGCTAAGCTTATAATAGTCTGCAGACTGATAGCCTAGTATTTATCTATGAACAGATGGATTAATGAGCTCTCACCCAGATCAGTGAAGTCTGTCTCTTGAGCCAAGGAGGAACAAACTGGCTAATTAGGTGGAGGAAAGGGGAAGACAGTAGGCTATTCATGTGATCCAAAGAGAAAAAAAGAATGTGAATTGTCCTCTGTCAGTGATCCAATCTGCACCTATTCTCTATAAGGGACATAGCTCATGTCATATGGTATGCAGAACATAAACCAAAAGAAGAGCAATCCAGGAATAAAAGGCATAATTCAGCCATCCAGCATGGATATACAATTGCATTACTATGGCTCGTCATGTATCCCATTATGCTACTGTACTCCATCAGAAAGGAAAGGATAAAGCTGTATTTATTGATGGTGAGCTGAATGTCCACCTACCATGTGAATGGTGCAGCTAATTAACAGAGCAGATCAAATAAGGGTAGGTCACGTGTTTGTACCTGATGAGTAACTTTGTTTCTTTTTCAGACTACCACTTGAGCCTTTTGTTATAATTGTGACTAACATTTCTACTTCATATTTAAAACATTTGATTCCTTCTGGTTTAGCAGTAAAGCTGCAAGGCAGCACTTACCATTTACTAATGGAGTCTGTGGTTTCTTGGTAACAACTCGAGCTGTTGCATTGTTCACCTGAGAGAAAAATCAATACTTATGAGTGTGCAGGAAAAACAAATTGTGTAGGATTATTTGATTCAGAAAGTTAAAAGTACATACTGTACCTCAATTTTTCTTCCTTCCACAATAGTGGCATTTAACTTCTCTCTAGCTCTATCAGCATCTGCACTGTTCTCAAAGGTCACAAATCCAAAACCCTGAGTATTACAAACCAAAATAACTTGTTATCAATATTTCACTAGTCCTTAAGCCTTTACATAAAATGAATTTCAATTAGAAAGTCTAATGCCCCAAACATCCAGTCGTTCATTTCTAACAGTATGCTTGCTAATCTGCTGGAGCAAACAGGAATGCTACAAAATCCACAGGATGCTTCACAGAAACACAAAGCCACAAAATTCAGATTTCTAAAGCAAAAGATCCTAAATAGAATAACTAGAATATCACAAACTATATTAAACCAAGCACTTAGCCTTCTCCCTGATTTTATAGAACATGATTTTGCATTATATTTTTGCCCTGGCACTCATAAATATTTGAGAAAAAAGCTTCACAGGTGCATAGGTACTTACTAGGATATTGATTTGTGAGAATCTTAAGAAGCCTAGACTTACCTTACAAAAAAGTTTTTATCCCTCATATTTTGTCTATAAATAAGCCGGAGGCAGACAAAACCAAGGATAGGTTGGGCTATTTACATGTTGCCTTCTTTCCATGAGGGGCTAGGGTGCTAAACTAGGATTTAATTTGTCATTACACAGCAATTCAGCCAAATTACATTTGAAAAGAGTAAGAGAATTACTATGTTTATGTGTAGTGAGAGATAGCTCCAAAGAAGTGGAATTCTGTTTAATTCATACCTATCCCTCCAACATGTTCTAATTACACTGCAGAAGAGATTGAGATTTTATATGATAAAAATCTGATGAAATTATATGGTTCTTAGGTGATTCTTACATAAATTGTAGTAATAATTAAAGTTGCCTTTGATACTGTGCATTTGTCAACCTTTATTTTTTTGCTTTTTCTGTGATTCTTAAACAAAGAAGTTGAGACCTATGACATCAAATAAAGCTTCTCCAGTATGGAAATTGTCAGAATTACAAACAAGTCCATGTTTATGCAGGGAGGTAAACTTTACTTGTATGTGTGAGATTGTCTCCCAGACCTTACAAACAAGTGCATATTTATGCAGGGAGGTAACCTTTAGCTTGTATGTGTGAGGTTGTCTCCAGACTGCAGTTGTTTAATCGTCACTCTGTGGGTGTTTAGCTGTGGAGATTAATGCAATGCCTGGTTTCAGAGAAACCAGAATATCATATTACCCTCCAAGCTTGTGCAGCTACAAAGGGGAGATCAATTAAGTACCAAGTGTGTGGGGTGCAATCACCATACATGGAATTGCAGGGGGCATGATACCTGCAAATACAATATGAACTATATTCTTAAAAAGTGTGTTTTTAGGGTTGAAGTCAGCATTGCTCATGATATTATCCTTTTGGCATTTGCAGTTTCTGGATATTGGTCTCAATTTTTTTTTTCTTTTTTTTTTTTGCTTTAGCAAAATATATTAATGGATTCTTTTGGTGTTCTGGCAGAAAAGCTGTTTGAAAATTCACTTGGAAGAGTCAACCCATTTGCAAATTTATATATACATTTCTCACTTTAAAACATGTCTGACAGCTGGCAGGGTGATAGAGCTAATTAGATTAATCACAACTTAGTTCAGAGAGGCATGGGTTCAATCTCCATCAGAAACACTCCTTTGAATCTGGAAGTGTTTTGCAATTATACACAAGCTTTGGGTAGTGACAGCAACTTTCTGTGACCCACCAAAGACCATAGGTTCATAGGTTGATAGGTTGGTACTGGGCTATCTGCCCGAAGGCATATATTAGCCCAGCCACATTGTGTGCTATTCGCCACCCCTTTAGTAGTTTCCTAGACCCTTGTACTAGCAGCTAGTACCCTTGGCCCCTATCTAGTAGTGCTGTTGGCGTGATCCCCGGTGTGAACTTTCTGTTACCCATCCACTCATCAAGGTTCCTCTTGAAGAGTGATAGTGAGGGGCTCTGTCTTATGTAGATCAGGACCCTGTTCCATAGTAAGGGAAGTCTCTGCGAAGGGAATCTATCCCTCCAGCATGTTCTATTCATTGTTGTGTTGAGGTTTATATCCCAAGAGCGTGTAGCTTGAGTAGATTTGGTTTTGCTAAGATGGAGCATGTTCAACAATTCTGGGTTGGACATGGCTCTGTACGTTAGACAGAGATCGCCTCTGAGAAAGTGATATGCAACAGAACAGTCTTAGCTTTTTCAATCGTGCTGTATAGGGCAACTGTTTGAGGCCAGTAATCCTCTTGGTTAGGTACCTTGGTGGTCTCTCCAGCTGCTGGAGATGTCTAGCCAGGTACATACCAATTGGTGCATTGTACTCAATAATGGGTCTGATGAGGGAAGAGTAGAGGTGCACCATTACATCCTTAGATCTTGATGCGAACCCTTTCGTGATCAGATGGGTCACATAGAAGGATTTTCTAACCACTTTGGCAACATGGTTATCAAAGGAAAGCTGACTATCTACTTGGGTCCCTAGATCCCTTATTTCTTCTTCAGATTTCAAGGGATTACCTCCTATGTTGTAGTTTGCGGGTACTCTGTTTTTTCCAAAGGGGATTACTATGCATTTTTTTGCATTTAGCTTGAGACCATGGCTTTGACACCATGCATCAGTCTCATTTAGGCCCTTCTGGAGGATCTCCATGCCGGCTGGAGACTCTATTATAGCATCCAGTTTGCAGTCATCTGCAAACTTAGTCAGCCACAGCCCTTCCGTGTTTGCCTGTACTTCTGAGAAGTATATGCCAAACAGGAGGGGCCCCAGGACAGAGTCCTGAGGCACACCACTCATTACTGGTCTGGATTCAGACATAGAGCCCGCTACTCTTACTTTATGGGATATGTCTGAGAGCCAGTTTGCAATCCATCTTGTGACGTAAGGGTTTATGCCCAGGCTGGTGAGCTTATCAATAATACCTGAATGGGGAATGGTGTCAAATGCTTTAGCAAGGTCAAGGTAAGCCGTGTGCCCCTCCTTTCCCTTATCTATAGCCTGAGTAACTGTCTCAAAGAAATCCACCAGGTTCAGGAGGCATGATCTGCCCTTGACGAAGCCGAACTGTGTGGGGTCCAGCGACTGGAGGTTCCTAATCTCTCCATTTATGAGTTCCATAATGATTCGCTCCATAGCCTTACAGATCAGACTGGTCAGGTTTATTGGTCGGTAGTTCCCAGGGTCAGTTGTGGCCCCACTCTTGTGTAGCGGGACCACCGTTGCCGTGCGCCATTCTATGGGCAGATATCCTGTGGAGAGGCTGAGACTGAACAGGGTATTAAGATGCGGGGTTAATTCCTTTTAGAGCTCACGTATGACACAGCCTGGGACACCATCTGGTCCCATGGAGGCAGTGTTTTTAGCTTTAGATAGAGCCTTGTTAACCAACGTATCAGTAATAATTGGACTTACACAATCCCCTGGAATGGTAATAGCCCCTATAGGTGGTGAGGGGGGGTGGATTTGCACTGAACCTGTCAGCCAAGATGTTGGCAATGTCAGAAGGCTCAGTGTATTTTGTTCCATTTTGTACTAGCTCAGAACAGACCTGAGCATTGCCATTTAGGTTTTTGATGTAGCCATAGAAGACCTTATGGTTATCCTTGGCATCCTTGGCAACTTTCTTTTCAAAATTAGCTTTAGTTGATTTGATGAGGGCCCTCAATTTCTTACTAATGCTGATCAGGGATGATTTTTCTACTTGACATTTGGCCTTTTCTTGTATAAGTCTCCTCCTTTTATTGTAAAGTTTGCTTATGGCCGGGGTCCACCAGACTGGTTTCTTCTTGCTTGAGGAAGGAGTCTTAGTTTTATTTTGGATAGCATGGTCCATGCAATCCTGAAGATGCATATAGAGTGCCTTGGTGTAGGATTCCACATCCTGGATATCATTATCCTTCTGCAAGGGAATAGTGAAGCTTTCAACTTCGGATGCAAGTAGTTTGAAGTTTGCTTTGGAAAGGTTTTTGACTATGGTTTCTTTGACTGGGGGAGGTGGAGGGGTGAGGATGTCCAGGGTTATCAGTTTGTGGTCGGATCTGACCAAGGAGGGAGTGATAATGGGTGTGGTACAATGGGCACCCATATTTGTGATGATTAAATCCAATATGTTATCCCCTCTAGTGGGGGAACATACTAGTTGTTCAAGGGCATTTGAATTTATAAATTCTATGAATCGCTGAGCATAGTAGTTGGAACATTGGTAGTTCGCCCAGTCTATACCAGGGTAGTTGAAATCACCCAGGATTATGGTTTTGGGTAGGACCTTTATATTTTCCAATGTCTCAAGGAATGCAGAGTGAGCATCTTGGGACATGGTGGGCGATCTATAACCGGCTACGACTTGAAATGTGGTTTTGCCTGCTGATAGTTGCGCATGGATGATCTCTGAGGCATCATGCTGCGCTACTAACCTGGAGATATGGGTATCCTTGATGAATATGGATACACCTCCGCCCTTTGTACTGCGATCCGGTAACTGAGGCCGGAAGGTATGATATGAATTGTAACCTGGCAGTGCTGGGGTGCTCTCTTGAGCCTTTAACCAGGTTTCCGTCACTGCACAAACATTGATTTTCTCCATGCTGAGGAGAGCCTCGAGTTTTGCATTTTGAGGTTGAGACTTCTGGCATTGAGTAGCATTACCCTTAGTTTTTGGTTACCTGTGCTGGTTACGGTGGTTGGTTTGTCCTTTGAGCATATTTGTCAGATGACTCATAGTAGCATTCCTCAGAGGTTTAGCTGCTCGCTGGCACTGCTGGGTATCAGAAATGGAGATGAATTCCTGCCAGCTTGTTTTCAGACTTAGGCTAAGGCAATTTATCCTTTCTGTCACTGGAAACTGCATACATTTTATTTGTATATTGCAGTCTAAGGGCTGTGATTGTGGTGATTAGTTTAGCTACTGGTTCCTTTTTCCTTAAAAACTGCATTTGCTCCATAAAATAAAATAACATGCTAAGATTGTGACAGTAACTGTATTTATTCAATCAGACATTACAGGAGTAAAATTATAGTGTGACTAGCCCATTACTGATCGTGGTCATCAAGATGGGGCACAGCTAACAGGTGGGACTATGGTTCTTTGGGCACGCCTGGGTTAATGTCATCACCTCTATGCGTGACTTGTTTTGAACTGTATATATTTCATAACTTCAAATGCCACTTTCAGGATCAAACCTCTAATTAGTGTGCCAGTGAACAGCATTCCGGACAAATAGGACTGCCCTCAGCATTGGAGATAACTATTCAATTACAGACTATTTTTGGTAAGCACAATGTTAGCAATATTCCTTTGAAATTATATTTTTAAAACAGATACACTAAGAGATAATTGCTGCAAAATATATAGGCACAAGAGATGACTGTCTGTAAATACTATCAAAAATGATGGACTTAAAAACTGGCTCAAGAAAGATGCAGAGCTATGGCATATGTATAAGAATAACAACTAAATACAGAGATATATTCTATTTTCGTTTTTTTTTTAATTACTTCCTTTGCTTTAAAAAAAGTGTGCATATCTCCATTTACATACTACGCTAGAATTCAAAATAAATATCTTCCTGCACTGTCAATAGACATTGATAGAAAGTATTTCCATTAATGAGATCCATGAAGTGCAATACTTAAAACTTCAATTATTGTGCTACAGTTTGTGTTAATGGTGAGGAAAGGTTAGAATTTTGATAAATGATAAGCTAGCCGCTCCAGATATTTAGTGCAGGATTCTGTGATACCCTTGCTCTAACCCTGACCTTATACTTGTAAAAGTAAGACACTTGTATTCATGGAAAACACCTGAAGAAATTTCACAATAAACAGAAATAAGATGGAAGCAACTGCAGAGAGATCCCTTCCTCTCTATAAGCACAAGAGAGGGGATTGGTCAAAGATACAGTAGCAGCTGAGATCACCAGGATGTAGTGTAAGGTTAACCTTTTGGAAGGAAACAAATACTCCAAGAAAGAGAACAATGGCTGTGGAATTAGATGGATACCAGCAAAGAGTGATGACAATATAAGTGAGTAATAGTACTAATAATATCCATTTGTTAACCAAGTAGGCCCACTGGACACAGTCCCTTTTCCAGGCAAACCGTGAGTAATGTCTGGTTATGTGACTTGCTCAAGGTCACACAGTAGGAGATGAGGGCTGAGGGAATTAAGCCTGTACCTCAGGAACTACACCTCAAGCAATACCTCTCTGAACCAACTGCCAGGATATGATTACTGTGCAGTACAATGGCTCACGGATTAAGAACTGGCTTTCAGAGCTCCAGGATTTGTAGTTTAGTTTTGACCTTTGGTCATTGACTATATGGGTTTTTGTCTGGAGATTCAATTCAATTTTGTCCCCAAAACATGTTGCTTAATTGGTTACTCTAAAGTATGTGTTGCATTTGCTTTTGCTATTATAGCAGAAGAGTGTCTGAGATAGACTAGTTAAAATGACTTAAAAAGTTCTACGCACTGTTCTGTCAAGGCCGTTGTTTACGCTTTTTCCTTTTTTGCCTAGAAGTATATTCATCTGCTTTTTTTTCACATTCCCTTGCATCTGATGAGAATGCTCATGCTGGTGTTATTGGCTTGTTGGAGGTATCAGCAAGCAGACAGTACAGCTCGATAAACAACTTTTGGAGCTAGGATGCTTTGCAGCTTTACCATTCTGATGTTAAAATGATCATGCACAGCTTGTGGTTAAGTAGGGCTAGCAAGGGTTTAGAGTGTTTCTACTGGGTCCTTTCAATTGTGTGATCAGGATTAGTTATAAGTTTATACTGTTATGAAATCTCCTTCTAATAGCCAGGTAGGGATTTGTACCAGATTCTGAAGATGATGAGTGAAACAGTGACTTCTATAAACAGAATGGATTGCAAAGATCACATGGTTTATAAGCGGCAAACAACTAATAGCTTCATAGGTTCATAGGTGTGTACTAGGCTAATGGCCCTGCAGACTTTACAAGCTTATCCCACAGAAGTGCCCTGGCATAGTGCCGCCGACTCTGACAGATAGTTGATATTATCAGCTGCATCTTGGAAAAATAGTAAATATTCAGTTCTCTCAAAGTGCTTGTTGGGGAGGTTGATTGTGGGGTGGAGGAGGAAGAGGCGTAGGCCCATCCTCTCTTCTTTTTAGGTTCAGTGAAGCAATCACCAACCAAAGAAAATGTTACTGTTAAACTCTTTCAGCAGCTCAAGATTCGACATTTGAGTACTGATATGAACCTTTTAGAAACAGAATACAGTAAAACGTAAGGAAAACAATACTGGGAATGTTTTGTAAATTCATGTGGGCATATTAGCTAGACTTTGGGAATGAATCTTGTAGGTGCATCATAGACTGAAACGACTGAAGGTCAACTTTGTTTTCTTCAGTGAAGGGGAAAATTAGGTCTGCTGCATTACTGCCACCTAGTGGTCTTTGTCTGTAGTACCACTACTTATGTGGAGAAATTGGTACATGTGGTTGCGTTAGGAGGGAAGGTGAACATGCATTAGCGTGCACGCCATGTTGTCATGCACTGGTGCACACTGCCAGGGCAGAAGGACAAAATAGCTGACACAAGGCCCTACAATGACACAACCTTGATGGACTTCAGCTAACTGACATGTTCCACCACTGGCATAGCAAACAATCAACATTACCATGGATGAGGAGGGGTTTACGTTAAGGGTACAACCTCAGGTCTATCACTAGAGGACAATTAACTTTGCTGATTAAAAATTACAGAAAGGGTACAAGGTAGGTAAATACCTATGGGGAGTGACTGGTGAGTTATTTCATGAGAAATGCTAGATGTTAAGCCTTGGAAAAGACAAAATGTTTCCACAGGTAGTTTGTGGAGGAGAAGTGTTGACTAGACTGTTCTCTCTAAGGAAGGAACAAATGCTGACCTTGTTATGGGACATTGTTACAATATATAATAATCATATGAACTCCTGATCCTAGTGGACATGACTTAATTTCAGAAGGCAGTGCCCTAGTGTCATTAAGTGAAGACATCACAGAAATTTTGTAAAGACTATATTTATTAATGTAGCGACCTAAAACTTGTGGATACTTAAAAAATAACAGTTTAACATTTTACAAGCTTTCATTAAGCAATTACAATTGCTTATAGCCAGCAGAGCTGCACCAAATGGCTGAGTTATCTTGGCTGACAAATTCCTTTGCTATAGTAATGCATAAACCTAGAGAAGTATAATTTATTTATTTCAAACACTCCTGAAAAGCAGCTAATGGAACCTTTTAGGTCTAGTCTTTGCAATAAATAATCTACATATCACACAACAGTTCCTGTTGTATTTCTCTAGAACTTTTTCACTAGAAGAAATATATATCTGGAATTCCCTGCCAGGCAATATCAACACATTATCCACACTGTAGTGATTCACAATGGCAATGAAAACATGTATTGCAGAAGAAGTAGCTGGGAAAATTGTTGTTACTAAGTGTATTCCCTTTCCAAAAAATGATCACCTATCAAATTTTGTCTGTGGTCATGACAGTACCCATGTGTTTTTTTCCAGAGTAATATGAAATATTTGTTCTTTCAGTGACATTAAGATATTCTTGTAAATAGAATTGGTGGTATATTCATAAAAGCTCATCAGAGCAGAGAAAAGTCCTCTCTCTCTCTCTCTCTTTATATCTCTGATCACTTTGTCAGAGTTGTTCTGGCCACCAGAAATGGGATTCATGGACACACATTACTCACACATCAATAAATCCCATCAAATGTTCTCGTGAACATATATGAAATGTCATTCTGTGCAGATGGAACAACTGTGAAACAGCGCCCCACTGAACAGAATGCTATAGAGTAGCACTGAGCTGCAGGCTTATGTCTGCTATGCTCAGCCAAACAGCATACCGTGGTATGCCACGGATTCCCTACTGAATAGTGGTTGCTGAGGAGCTTATAGTCACGCACACTTCCACTGATCTACTCAAAAGCAGAGCACTATGGTCTTCAATGAACCACTAATATACATCTTGCGCAGACTGCAAGTGCTTATGAATACCACTCTGTTTATACAAGGGACTCTAATACTGTCTTAGCAGAGTATGTTTTCATTGTTATCTTTTATTGTTACATTGTATGATCTTCTTTTAAATATTTTCCTTACATCATCTATGAAAAGTGATTTGAGTGTTTCAGTTCATGCATCTGTGAAATAAAAAATTAAATATCTTGTAGGAGGTCTACAATACTATAGGTCCTAAGGCCGCTGAGTTCCATTCCATTTATCTATGGAGTGCAAGTTGCCTCTGTATTACTGATAGCAGACTTGATACATTTTAGGTGGATGTAACTCTTCATCAACTGTTCGACTTGTGCTCCCTCCTCCTCATAATTTTCATAAACTAATATCATCATGCTTGTAAGGTTTGCATGCATAATACTGCACACTGGCTGCTTGCAAACAATGTTACCTTGCTGGCCTGAAGTGAATGTGATTTTAGCACAATAATTCATTGCCAAGTACACAGAAGATCAGCACTTCCCAGAAAAAAGCAAAATGCTTTCTGCAGGTAATGGAGAAGTGGTATACGGGAGTCATGTTCATGAGTGAAACATATGTCATGGGATGAAATTCTCAGTCTGTTGGTCAGTCTGTTTCACCATCCTCATCTATTATTATGAGCTTTGGGTAGTGATAGATAGGGATACAAGGAATGGAAAATTAAGTTTCTTCACATGCTGTTTTTCATGACATAGTGACCAGGCTGGCAGTCCTGGAAAACCTCAGAATAATTCTGATGCTTCACTGGTTTGAGACAGTCAGTTACAGTAGCTTGGAACCTAGTGAGGATGCCTCTTAACTACCTTCTGTGAGTAGTACAAACCATGCTGCTCTGGGAGGTATACCGATAACACATTAAAGGCATAATATCTCTTTGTTTGACTACAGACACCTGTGGATTCCACAGTATAAGCTAAAAGCTGCTACTGGGGTGGGGAGAGCTCTTGTCTGCACTGTTTAGCTTGCTACCATGGTGACCCTCATAAGCACATGTGATTTAGTATGTGAATAACTGAATGAATAAATGGATTATGCAACATTTTAATGTCAGATAATTTTCATTAATTAATGTTTATGCAAGTAGTACTTTTGTCTTGTTTTTTAGAAAGCATTATGCTAATAACAGAAAGATATTTTTTATTTTTATTTTTATTTCCATATTAAATAATCAAGCAAATATGTTGATTAAAAGTGGGTTATTTATTTTGGTGATGATCTGGGCCTCAGAAACAAAGATCAAACATAAAAATATGTATGGAAGATAGACATTACGTTTTCATATACCACAATACAGAATTGCAAATATGCCACATTATACATACAAAGATGGAAAACTGTAAGTGAATGGATACGACTTTCTCAAGGAGGTGTCTCTAGTGTTAGAGCTTGTTGTTATTGTATATGTTTAGCAGCATTAGTGCACCACTTTATTTCATGGACAGGTAAGAACACAGCTTTCAATTGCCTGTGATTTCACAGAATGCTCATGATTCTACCTCATATTTTTAGTTTGTTGCCCATAAAATGTATAGTTTTCTGGCACAATATTGAGGCCTAAACTCAATATATAATGACAGGTATTTGAGTTTTAAATATCATATCATTCGGAAAATACATGCTAATACAAAACCTGTTATTCTATCAACTTTCTAATAAATATATGTCATTGACTGAAAGGCAGTGAGGATAAGAGGGTTGTATGGCATTCACTGCAAGATTGTGAAGCTTACTGCAGCTTAAATAATCCACTGTTTTGAACTTTACAGCATCCTTAAAGAAGAACTATGACAATTTTATAATTAAAAGTTTCACATGAGGTAATATAATATAATATAATATAATATAATATAATATAATATAATATAATATAATATAATATAATATAATAGCCACCTAGTGGTGTGAACACTGGCTCTAGATGAACATCATAGCTGAAGTAACACCCTGACCCCACGTGCAAAAATAGGAAAAGGGGTTGTGGCTGAATGGATAATAATATAATATAATATAATATAATATAATATAATATAATATAATATAATATAATATAATATAATAGCCACTTGGTGGTGTGAACACTGGCTCTAGATGAATATCATAGCTGAAGTAACACCCTGACCCCACGTGCAAAAATTGGAAAAGGAGTTGTGGCTGGATGGATAATAATATAATATAATATAATATAATATAATATAATATAATATGTTGCACTTCTGTTTGGATGATTCAAGTAAATGCCAAACAAATGTAATCTGAGTTAAAAGTCTATATCAAAGTATGTCCCATCCCCACGTTAAAAAGTTCATTTCTAATAAACAAAGCAGGAAATGTGCAGCAAAACATGTGTAACAAATTAAACTACTTGTTCAAAGACCCACCTTAGATCCTCTTTCATTGAAAATGATTTCCACGTCAAGAATTTTTCCAAATTGCTGAAAAAGAAGAACACAGAAAGAACTGATTATGCATTCTCACACAGAAATTATTCAGAGATATTTAACATACACTTCCCAGCTGCCTGCTTTCTCTTGAATGGAAAACATATTTTATATCTATATCCCTTGAAATACAATTTCCAGAACAATGCCTCCTGTTTTTTGCTGAATATTATCATAAACAGAACGATAGGAAAATTTTAGGAGGCAGACATCACATTTTAAATGTTTTTTACAGATTGTTCTGTAAATTTGGTTATATATGGTCAATTCTGGTGTGTGTTGTTTCAATAATAGGTAATAACCACCAGAAAACAGGAAATGACTGTTCACTTGACACAATTCGTAGAGAGCTGTTAGCTAATGCAGACCAGTGTAAGGCCTGTATCTCAATCTGTACTTTACAGTAATGCTGAGAGAAAGTTATAAAAGCCCCAACAAAGTATTACATCATTCTATAAATCAACATATGGAATTCATACTAATTTAAACAATCTGAGTATATATAGCATAGCTAAATAAATATTCTGCTTTCCTATATGCTGAAATTACAACTGATCCGTTAGAAGGCATGTAACTCCGGGTTTGTTGTATATCATAATATTATGGTGGACAGCATACAGTTATGTCCGGTCCTTGTCTGTGGCTCTTTCCTTTCCTGATTTAAATAGCTGAAAGTCATTCACTGGTAACTAGTGTTGTAGTCAGATGGTCAACTGCACTTTAAAGTAATTGCAATGCACATCTAGCTTCACCTGCCTGCAGCTGTACCATAAAATGCTAGCTGCAAATGGCACTATGGTAAACTAATATATGAAAATCAGGTGCATAATGGGGAAGATGCATGAACTGCTTTGGTGTTCTCTCAGGTGCAACACGCAAACTCATGACTACGTCACCACTGAAACTGATAAAGTAAGTTTTCATCTCATATTATGCATGCAAAATGCAAATGAAGTCTGTGGGAGATAGAGTCTACAGTGTTCTATATATGATGAATCATTTCATGAATCCCCATCCAGTTAAGAATGCAAAGCACATTCATTAAGCATACATAAGCTTTGAATGGTCAAAATGGCTTCATATTAAAAGAGACAAATTGAGCACTGTACTTATTCACTGAATTGTTCTGCATTTTGTCAGTTTTCGCCAAAATCAGTTTAAGATTACATAATGCATAGCCAATCACATTGTTTAAATGGGTGGAGGAGTAAATGTGATGCAGGAAACGTGGGTTTACTAGTGTACACAGGCACTTGAATCATTACCTTGGGGTAAAGTATGGTTAAGCTGCTTAAATGTTAGCTAATCTATTTGAGAGAAGGGGTGGGCCTTCACTGGGTATGCTTGTTGTTGGATAACAGGTATCCAAGCTCAGGCAGATAAAAGTGAAAGAGGAATATAGTCAGATAATTAACAGCACATAGTGGGAGACTGGTAACACACCTACACAATCAATATTATGCCATTGCACTCTATAGCCACAGCTGGAATTAATGTTAGGATGGATAACCTGATGCGAACAATGATCCCATACCAGGATGTTTCTGCCCAGCCTGTGTGATGCTGTGGAGACTGATGAGACACATTCAAAAACTTCAGATAATAGAAAGTGTGAGCATGGAGTAGGGGACCCAAAAACAAATGTAAAAAAATAATATGTGAAACGCTACCCATGAATAAAATTAAATGAATTCTGCTGTCATTAATGAGATATAGCTTCAAGGAAGTTACATAACGTATCATTAGTTACCCAAATTGTTTGAAATCTAATTTGTTAATGATTTCTGTTTTCTTCTTGCATTATCTTTTGTACAGCTATGTTATATTAATATTTGACATTGTTGTCACATTTTGAGTTAGACCCTAGTTTATATGTATTACTTGCTTCCTCAAATCCCATCTCAGAGTCAACCCACTAATGTGCTGAATAGGGTTAAATGCCCATCATTCTGGTAGGCCAATTACTTCAATCCCTTCAGTGGTGTGCTAGGTCTACCAATACAAACTACATGGGGTTTGAGTGGTGGGGATATAAGAACACGTAGGGAAACACTGTTTTGTATAAACTTCCACTTAAAAATTGGAACTGCTCAATAGGAGGGCTGTTATTTACTGTACAAAAGCACAGGATGCCTGGCTGTGTACACAGAGGTGATAGTGCTTCTGGGTTGGAGTTATGTTATTTTAAAGTCATATGTCATTTCTATCATTGTGTCCATGCATACAAAAGCACAGGGTGTACTAAGGATGAAGGTTAGGAGATTTAAATAGCAGAGACAACTGCAAGCTCTGTGATCATTGTGCACAGTAGCAGCAGAAATACTTGAGGGGACATGGAAGGATACCATTCCATGTACTGTCTGCATGTTGCACATTGCACAGAGCATTAGTAAATGTTATTGGCTCTCAGTGCACTGTCAAAAGTGATCTACTCAGTCATCCAGTATAAAACCAGTGACAAAGGGAATCAAACCCAGTGCTTAATGATGAGGACCCTAAGCAGTATGTATGCATGACCCTGCCATCCCATCCACACCCCTGAATAAGCAGCTAGTACTCACTACACACTCCCAGTCCATTCTGTAATTCAAACCCTGGTTGACTGGTTTTCATTCAGGCCAAAACCTCTTTGTCATGCAACCAACTCATGAAGGAAAATTTTGATATAGTAACATTTTTTAAGAATTGTGCGATCACCAGATCAACAAATACCATAACATACAAACCAGTACAACAGCATGTGCACTAAGGAAAGGGACAGAAACATGTTTTACAACAATACATTCTGTGTTACCAAATGTAGAGTAATGATTATAGATTAATAATAACAGTAACTGGATACTAAAGTCACTTTTTTACATACCCCAAACATCTGTCGTAAATCTGGATCTCGAAAACGGAAAGGGATGTTTGAAACGTGTAATCGTTTTGGTTGTTGTTTGTTGTCTCCGTTGTCGATACCAGGAGGCTGCTGGGACAGGTCTGGCTGGGAGGAATCATCTGGCTGCTAGGAAAAACCACAAAGGCAAAAGAGCAAAGCAGACATAAAATGAGAATTAGTGTATTAAATACCCTCCCTCCCTGAGACAGGTCTGTTAAACCAAATGTAATTATATGAAGAATGTGAAATTATGGATTTGCACATATTCTAAATGCACTCGAGTGCATATTATACACTGAAATGTTTTGCTTAACTTCATAAATACTGGAATGGATTAAAAAAATAAAAGTAATCAGCAGGATTCTACACCCTGCTTAATGGCTATAGAATAAAGCATGTGCTACTATGCACGTTATATATTTTTTCCTTTCTGCAGAATGTATTTACAAACCTTAAAGTCTATAGTCTCCTGTCAAAGTTAGTTCATAACATTACCTAAATAACAGGTGTCATAAACCAAAGTATACCTCAGTTCATCCGCATGCAACTACTATCTATATAATTGCAGCCTTGTTACATTTAATTTGTAAAGGTAGTTAGAAATATCTAGTCAGACGAGAACTGCATTTTATAATAAAACTACTCCATGTCAAAAAAGCAGCCAATGAAGTAGAGAGTAAGCAACTGTTGTACATGATCTCTGATAAACTGTATATATACCCAACACATTCGATTCGGGAAAATCATGCATACTAAAACATTAAACCATACAATCTAAGTGTTTTGTTAGCAACCGGTTCATGCAGTACCTTTGCATTTAGCAGTGTTGTGTATTTTTGCAGAGACAAGCTTCCTTACAGCAGACATAAGAGTAGAGATGAGCAGACAGTATCTACCTTCAGTGGTAGATATGGACAGTTTCAGCATAGTCACTTCATTTTAATGACTGCAGTATCTTTGTTTACCAAATTACTATGGGCAATAACAAGTATGTATGCAACATTAGTATCAGTGGAAAGTGAGCAACGTATTTCCATTACGCATAAGGTGTGGTGTATTGTTATCAATTACATTGTTCAGAATTCATATCTGGGAGTTTCTAGTCAGGGGCAATTAGAGCTAAGCTGACAATGTAGCCAGTCAGTATATCACTGAATAGTACCATTGGCTTGTAGAAAGGTCAAAATCAGAACATTTTTTTATTCTGGGTAACTGACTGCTGAAGGCAAAATGTTGGACAGTTACAACTTCTTGCATCTTGCAATGATTCACAGTATCTGAAAACATATGTAATACCCTGCATGGCAGTTAACATTTACATGAATTTACAATTTATAAAGCATTTTCATTAAGGTACAAACATAAGTAGATACACAAATGTTATCCAGGACTTTTTTGAAGGATTTGGGAAAAAGATAACTGCACCCAATGATAGTTTTCAAAGATTTAACTCATGCCCATGTAAGGCACTATCTGCCCATCTCTGTGCCAGTCTTGCATATTGAGTTTGAACAACATCTTCAGTATCCACAAATGCACTGTTTCCTTGT
Organism: Protopterus annectens; assembly: GCF_019279795.1. NCBI lineage: Eukaryota > Metazoa > Chordata > Ceratodontiformes > Protopteridae > Protopterus > Protopterus annectens. The sequence continues at coordinate 641,390,106 of NC_056751.1, forward strand.
CCTTGAGTACCCATCACCATGCCATTGCATTCATAAATCACGAATCACAACCTACAGTAAAAGTGCTGTGAATTTAGTGTTTAATCTGTGACAAATGAACTAGTAGTTGAGCATTTTCAAGGCAGGTTGTCCTTTGCTCACACGCATTAAAAGGGTCTGATTGTTTTCTACCATGCACAGTGTCTGGATCAGTTCAAAGCCACCAGGGTCAGCCATCCCACAATGCATCACACCAAAATGCTACATCCCATCACAGCTAAGAAATTACAGACTGTGTAGAAATAAAGAATGAGCATCAAAAAGTGAACTCACTGAAAACATAAAAGAAAAAGAAATATCAGTAGTTGAACTTGTCTTTGCCTATTTGTGACATGTCCACAATAAAATACCATCTGTCTACCTACTGATGTGAAACCAACTGTTAATCATTGCATGTTCTCAAATTTTGTGGGAGTGTTCCTTACAGCTGAAAACAAAAAAAAGAAATATAATGATTAAATTCTCACATCTATCAATTTTTACATGACTTGGTCCTCCCTAAGCTTAAAAACCCAATGAATCCTTGTTGTTTAATAGAACTATAAATCCTGCAAAGATTAATGTGGAATAAGTACAACATAAGTGTGTTGTTTTCTTAAGTCTACTTAAATATAGCTGTGATTGCACGAAATGTCATGTAAAAGACAAGTTCAACAGAAAGACATAGGAAGAAAGGTCTAAAAAGCAGGATTGCAAAAAGCAATTACAAACTGGGGGGTGCAAACGATACTCAGATCAGGCAAGTGCTGCAGTTAGGGTCAGTAGTAAACATAGTTCATGGATTAATATGAAAATCAGAGAGAAGTGATAAAAATGCAAGATGCTACAGAGAAACCTGAGGAAAGCAGGGTTCCATGACTTGTGGTCTTTATGCCCACTGTCAGCGTCTAGACCAGGAGTGGAGGAAAAGTAGGAAAGGGGTTAGGAGGGTGGAAAAGAGAAAATGTCAATCTATTATCCATTCCAAAAATGTGCCAAAACAGGGCTTAGCTAACTCATTTGCAGAAATAAATTACAGAAGCATAGAAAATGAAATCTACAATTGGCCATGAGTTATAATATCAGCATTATCAGCGGTAAAATGTAGAAATAAACCATATGTATTAAAGAGATGTTACTTTGCTTCTGTGTTGACAATGATTGCCCTTGCTATATAAACATGAAAGTCATACAGTTAAGATTGATAATAAAAAGCAACTTATTATATGTGTCACCAAATTGCATCCACAAAATGGAAGATCGTTTTCCATATTAAGTGGAACTGCTTGACCACTGAGAACTGTCCCTCCCAGAGGTTATTAGCAGCACTGCAGAATAAGGCAGCGAAGTTGCAACATCACTCAAAACAAAATTAAATTATTAAATTCTACATATTCACTTACCTTCTCAATCAAACTTATGCAGCTAGTCACTGTAAAGAACAATTCACATCAGCCAATTTACTTTATTTACTTTAAAATATTTTGCACATTTTATAAAATAGATTTCTGAAACTACACTCACGGAATTCTGGGAACTTGTGAATCTGTGAATTGATATGGTACTGCACACAAAATTACTATGCTGTATTGCAGCATTTTGTTAAAGAGGGGATCCGAAGTACACTTCCAGTCATTCAGACCACACCCTTTATGTTCTGAGAATGGTGCCATGGGGGTATAGTAGGGTATGCTTCAACTCCCTCCACATTTCACCTTAACATTTTATTGACACCACCCCAATAATAGAAACACCAGTACATTAAAACATTGTAGACTATGTTTTTTTTTAATAAAGCAATAATGAATCATTTATTTATAAGTGACCAAAATGTATTTTGCTTTGCTACTGAGAAAAATGTATTGACTGCATTCATTATACAGATCAAAGAAATGGCAATGGAGTTTATTTGACTATCTGTCTGCCCATCCATCCATCTACCTTTCCAATAACCTGCCTTGACACTGAAGCCTATTGCAGTAACCCATGGACACAATGTGCTGAAACCTATTATGGACGGGTACCTCTTTTTTTACAGGCCACACTCTCATTCATTTACACTCTACACAAACTCAAACACATATACAACACCGACACCTATGGACAACCTGGACAGTGGCACTTCATCAACTGCATTCCTTTGGGTGAAGGAGGAAACCAAAGTAATCACAATGTTGAACAAAGCTGTGTTTGTGAAATGTAATGCAGATTCAGTAGTCTGATAGTTTTCAGTATCTTTTTCTTGTAGATTTTGACAAACGCATCTGATTACTAGTAAATTTATAAAACTATATAAAACTAGGAATGACTGTGGGTTATTTTCAGGAAAGAATCATGCAATAATGCTGCTATTTTATAAGATGTGGGCCTCAGAGATAGCAAAATGGAGATCTTTGTCCAAGATAGCTGGTGAAATTATTAGGAGTTATCTGAAAATTAAATGTAGGATTGTTATTCTGACACTTCTCCTAATTCTGGAAACTACACTACTGTTTAATATAATCTAGGGAGCTAGTTCCTACTCAGATGTTTTTTAATACGTTTACTAAATATGATCTGGAGTAGAATTTAGTGAGGCAGACTGAGAAATAATGGTATAGCTAATGAAGCAGTGAAGTGGGAAGAATTAACATATAAAATGCAAGAGGGGAAATCATAATGGGGAAGTTGTTCAGCTCATATTGTTACCACAAATCTGTACATGCCATTTTTATTAAGACAAGTAAGACAGCAGTTTATTCGTACAAAAGAAAAAAGCATAGATAAGTCTATCATGTCAAAGAGTAGTGAATGCATTAGGGATCTAAAATATTAATGGAATTTGAACATCATCTTACTGTATCCCAACCAATAGATTAAATTATTGAATAAGGTGGGGTTCATTTATGCAAAAGAGGATGGCCAGCTTCATTCTGCAGCATGAAAGATATTGTTATATAAGCAAACGTTATTTGATTCCATCACATAATTGTAAGCAGAGGTGCAGACTTTTGGTTATACCACTATGTAATGGTGAGCAGAGCTGCAGGCTCTCCATTATAACACCATGTAATGGTGAGCAGAGGTGCAGGCTCTCCATTATAACACCATGTAATGGTGAGCAGAGGTGCAGGCTCAAAGTTGTACCACTGCGTAATGGTGAGTAGAGGTGCAGGCTCTCCACTATACCACCATGTAATGGTGAGCAGAGGTGCAGGCTCTCCATTATACCACCATGTAATGGTGAGCAGAGGTGCAGGCTCTCCGTTATACCACCATGTAATGGTGAGCAGAGGTGCTGGCTCTTGGTTATACCACCATGTAATGGTGAGCAAAGGTGCAGGCTCTTGGTTATACCACCATGGAATGGTGAGCAGAGGTGCAGGCTCTTGGTTACACCACCATGCAATGGTGAGCCGAGGTGCAGGCTCTGGGTTATACCATCATGTAATAGTGAGTAGAGGTGCAGGCTCTCCATTATACCACCATGTAATGGTGAGCAGAGGTGCAGGCTCTCCATTATATCACCATGTAATGGTGAGCAGAGGTGCTGGCTCTTGGTTATACCACCATGTAATGGTGAGCAAAGGTGCAGGCTCTTGGTTATACCACCATGTAATGGTGAGCAGAGGTGCAGGCTCTTGGTTTTACCACCATGTAATGGTGAGCTGAGGTGCAGGCTCTGGGTTATACCATCATGTAATGGTGAGTAGAGGTGCAGGCCCTCCATTATACCCACCATGTAATGGTGAGCATAGGTGCAGGCTCTCAGTTACCTGAAATTTGTTGTCAAAGTCTTGTTATAAGGCAATGAGGTTCATGTTTTTTTTTTTTTTTTTTTTTTTTTGTGTAAGTCTCATGATATTTACATTAGGAAGAATGTAAAGGAGCTAAGCAAACAGTAAGATGTAGTATTATATAGCAGCTGAGCCTTGGTCTGGTAAATGGAATGAAAGACAAGTCTAAGATATACACCTACTAGAAAAATATGAAGTCATATGCCTCAAAAGTTATGTCATCCCATCCAACAGGTTATAATCAGGGGGCATCAGACTTTCGGGCTGAGTTTTAGAAGATTAAAATTCACTGGTTTGGATACATTTACAAAGTGGCAAAGCCTTTGCTGTCCTAATTTAGGCAGCAAGATTCTCAACTCATCCCCTCCAAAATTAAAATGTGTTCATCTATTGGTTCAGATGTTGGGTTTGTCAACCCCTTTTGAACATACAGTTGATTCATAGATTATCCAAACTGTTTAATAAACAGAAGCTAAGATAAGGGTGAAAGCCAAGCTATCCACTGTTAAATACTAATAAAATGTATTTATATTGATAGGAACAGACTTTATTGAAACCTTAATGCTCTCTGTCTGACCAACTAACTTAACATAGCAACTCCAAGTCAGTAACATTTTGGACAGTTCTGATATTTAGTTAGGAACCTTACCTATCACTGGAACAGATTATAATAGAGATATTACTGTTTCAAAGCAGCCTTTCATAATTATGACATCAACTTGCTTGGTTTATAGATATACATTCAAAAAAGGTTTGTTGTGTTTGTTGTCCAAAATCCATGAACCTGTGCATCTCACGTGACTGTATTATATTTTTAGAAATGCATGCATTCCATAGAATGGAGAATAAAACTATCTGATGCATGTCTAATTAAAGGGCTTATGATATGGGGAGGGGGAGTATATTTAAGGGCCTAGACCATATTTCTGGGCAGTTCTCTAAAGCAGATATTCTTACCTCTCCCAAGAGATATTAATACATTGACTAACATCAGACCATATCCGGATGTATAGCCTTAGGGACAGCATGCATAGCCCTAAGGATATTAGTGGTCTTATTCTTTAATATACATTGCAGAGGTTAAAATCTTATTCCTGAAAAGCATTCATATCAAATAAAAGAGTGACTTCAGCATGATTAAAAAGTTTACCTGTTCTGTATGAGTTGATCAGTAAATATTTAAATAAAAAAGATAGCATATTATCATTAATGATACATGCCTAGTTAATCAAGGTAATCAGATATGGGTATCTCTACCCTGTGTGTCAGGGCCAAATAAAGCAAAAGTGCTCTAGCAGTCTTATCTCATAGTCTTCTTCTAGCAATGTTTGTCTAAAGTATGTTTATATAACCTCAGTGAAATCACATATAGCTAAAGTGAAAGACAGTTAATCTCTGAATGTAAAGTAACAAGGAAGAGATCCCGTGTAGTACCGCCTCATTCCCTACAAGGAAGAGGTCCCGTGTAGTACCGCCACATTCCCTACAAGGAAGAGGTCCCGTGTAGTACCGCCACATTCCCTACAAGGAAGAGGTCCCGTGTAGTACCGCCATATTCCCTACAAGGAAGAGGTCCCATGTAGTACTGCCACATTCCCTACAAGGAAGAGGTCACATGTAGTACAGCCACATTCCCTACAAGGAAGAGGTCCCATGTAGTATCGCCACATTCCCTACAAGGAAGAGGTCCCGTGCAGTACTGCCACATTCCCTACAAAGAAGAGGTCCCATGTAGCACCACCACATTCCCTACAAGGAAGAGGTCCCGTGTAGTACCGCCACATTCCTTACAAGGTAGAGGTCCCATGTAGTACCTCCACATTCCCTGGAACAGTTCAAGTGAAGTTTTGAATAACTACAAAGTAGGCTTTCAAGTTACTGAGACCATGGTACATAAACTTACAGATAAGAAGTTACTAGTGTCAGCCTGGAGCCTGGACATGCCTATTAAACTTATTAAAGCAAACATATGAGCTGGAGTAATGTGGTGTCATACTGGAAAATGGCTTAAAAATATATATTCTCTAAGGAAGCATATGGTTTCAGGTTTGTTCAACTATTTTTTAGGTTCATAGGTGTGTACCAGGCAAATGATCACTGAGGCCTTAAGCCTATCCATACACGCCAAATATCTGACAAGTTCTGCTACCCTTGGTAAGTGTAAGCAGGGGCCTGGGAGATGGACAACTTAACAGGCTGTCTATGTCCATTAGAGATATAGGTGTCAAGCCACAGATGAATTTCCTGTTTCCCATCCAACTGTTTAAGTTACACTTGAATTGGGTTAGAGAGGAACTCTGCTTCACATGGGTGGGGAGCCTGTTCCAGAGAAGGGATATTATCTGGGACACATGCTATCTCTTTAGCAGGTCCTATTTTGACCACAACAAGATTTAAGTATTTAGAACCTGTAATTATGGTGTTGTTAGTTTTGCAGATATGCAGTAGGTCCCTCATGGTGGAATAAACAATGCCTTGTATGCCAGGCATAGATCTCCCCTCAACATAGGTTCATAGGTTCATAGGTTCATAGGTAGGTACTAGGCTATCGGCCCTGGGGCCTATAAAAGCCCAGCCAAAAAGATACCCTGGCTTTTGCCACCCAAGAAAATTATTTTCCTGTGCCACTGTCGAGCAGAGCCACAGAGGTGATCCTCGGGGTGAATTTGTATTTTCCCATCCAATCATCAAGATTTTTCTTGAAGAGTGCTAATGAGGCACTTTGTTTGATAGAGATAGGTAGTTTATGTATGGGAAGTCTCTGGGACAGGAATCTATCCCTCCGGCATGTTCTGTTTCTTGTGGTGACAAGGTTTAGGTCCCTAGAGCATGTAGCTTGGAGGGATTGGGATTTCTTTAAGTGGAGCATGTCCAACAGCTCTGGGTTTGACATATCTTTGTATGTTAGGCAGCGATGACCTCTGAGTAGGCGATATGCGACGGAGTAAAGCTGGGGTTTTTTGAGATGGTCTGCATAGGGCATCTGTTTGAGGCCGGTAATTCTCTTTGTGAGGTATTGCTGTGGCCTTTCCATTTGTTGTAGATGTCTTGTGAGGTACATACCAAAAGGGACGTTGTACTCTATAATGGGTCTAATGAGTGATGAGTAGAGGGGAACAATGACCTCTTTTTTTCTGAATGAAAAACCTTTTGTGATGAGGTGTGCCATGTAGAAGGATTTCCTGACTACTGTGGCAATGTGATTATCAAAGGAGAGACTACTGTCCACCTGTGTCCCAAGGTCTCTTATCACACTTTCAGTGTTAAGTATACTACTGCCTATGTTGAAGTTCATGGGTACAGAGTTTTTACCAAAGGAGATGACAATGCACTTTTTGGCATTGAGCTTGAGGCCATGGCTTTGACACCAGGCATCTGTCTCAGTGAGGCCCTTTTGTAGGATGTCCACATCGTTAGGAGTTTCGATTATGGCTCCTAGTTTGCAGTCATCTGCAAACTTCATTAGCCAAAGACCTTCTGTGTTAGTCTGTACTTCAGAGAAGTAGATACCAAACAGGAGAGGACCCAGGACTGAACCCTGTGGTACTCCACTTGTCACTGGTCTGAAGTCGGTTTTGGAGTCTGCTACTTTCACAGTGTGGGTTCTGTCAGTGAGCCAGTTGGCAACCTATCTTGTGACATAGGGATTTATACCTAGTTTAGTGAGTTTATCTATAATTCCAGAGTGGGGGGTGGTGTTGAAAGCCTTGGCAAGATCTAGATAGGCTGTGTGAACCACCTTACCCTTGTCTACAGCTTTGGTCACTGCTTCAAAGAAGTCTATCAGGTTTAGGAGACATGATCTGCCTTTTACAAACCCAAAATGGGTGGGGTCCAGAGTTCGGAGATTATCAATGTCTTTGTTTATAAGTTCCATGATGATACATTCCATGGCCTTGCAGACCAGGCTCGTCAGGCTAATGGGGCAGTAGTTCAAGGGGTCTGTGGTGGCTCCCCCCTTGTGGAGTGGGATAACCGTCACCGTGCGCCATTCAGCAGGCACAAAGCCTGAGGTAAGGCTATGATTGAACATGGTACTTAAGTGGGGTGCCAGTTCGTTCTGTAGTTCATGTAGAATGCAGCCTGGGATGTTGTCTGGTCCCATGGATGCTGTGTTCTTGGCTTTGGAGAGTGTGGTTTTTACCTGTGCAGCTGGAGACAGAATACAGGGTTTGGGCTTTGATGCAGTCTGCGTAAGACATGTTACTTTTGACCTGGATTCTTTTAGTGGAACACCTGTGTGGACATTCCAGTTCCTGGATGTGCCTGGTTAGGTACATACCAAGGGGGCACTGTACTCAACGACAGGTCTGATGAATGCAGAATACAGTGGAACATTGACCTCCTTGGACTTAGATGCCATACCTTTGTTTATAAGTTGCATAATATAGAATGATTTCCATTTGTTCAAAGGATGTGTTGTACAACTCAAAAATTCATAATAGTTCTTTTCCTAAGTATCACTAAATGTAGGCAATACATTAAATCATAAGTACCTGAAGTTATTTTTCCTATAAAAGAAAGATTTTTTTTTTTTAAAAGTAGTTCAGAATGAAAATCATAGCATATAAAGTCTGTTGTGGAATGGTTTGCTTTAAAATTGTAGTGCTGAGTAACTAAAAACACTCTAATCCTCTAAGATGGAAATATCTTAATAGAGACAATAGAGAAAGGATCTAAAAGTGAGCATTTAATGTTAAACGTTTGTTAACTATCTGGATACACCAGTCAGTAAGAGATGTTAGATTCACATTAAAATATACAGCTTCTTAGTGACCATCAGCAAGTATTCATTTTTTTGATTTAATATGGATTAAGTGAGTAACTGGAAATGGAATGAATAAACAAATGTACAAATGAATGAACAACTGAATGAGTGAATGAATGAATGAATGAATGAATGAATGAATGAATGAATGAATGGAGTGAAGAATTAATGAATTACAGCTTTATTGCATAAAGTTTTTTTGAAAGCAGTAAAGCCACTCCTGTAACTGTAAACACATTGTACTTTCAAGTCTAAACCTTTAACTCATTACAGCCTACTGATGCCTTCAGGCATTTCTGCAGTAACATCCTACTGATGCATCTAGGCATTAAATATTGCTTGTTCATACTTACATTAATAATGACAAGATCAGTTAGAAGATATAATCTTAAAGCTTGCATGATGGCAAATACAACAGTATTAATATCTGACCTCTGTCCAGTGCTGCTAAAGAGATATTGAATGTTATTTGTATAGTAATGTATATTACAATATTTTTCATATTTCTTTACATATCTCAGCAACCAAATGACACAGACATAACTGCTTAGCCACACACAAAAGCTCACAGCTGTATGAAGGACATGCTGCTTGCAGTATATGTGAAGCTTGAGCTGTTACCAAGATATAGTAAGCTGTTTAAACAACATTAGAAATTTTAATATTCAATGTGTTTATTGTGGTTTATAAATGCTAGTTAAAACCTAAAATCAAATGAGTGCAGGGACTATAAAACCTACTTTGTGCTGAATAATTATTCATTAACAGTTTTCTAGTAACACTTATGGCTCTAGAGATATGAACATTTGTTTGAACTGTGAGGCAATAACTTCCTTTTTTAAAAAGGTCAAACCACACCCACAGGTAGTTAGAGCACAAACTCAAAAGAGCTTCATTGGAGGGAAATGGACATTCTCTGTAATGTAACCTGGAAGTACTCTTACAGTCATATTGCACTTCTACTCAGTAGCTAGCTCTGCAGCCTAGTTGTGACCATTTCATTGCATAGCCCGAAAGTGTACATGGATTAGTGTTAAGTACAGTAAATATTTGCTATACCAGAATAAATACAGCACCCCAAGGTATGTGCAAATTCTACAGAGGCAAGCAAGCACAAAGGCTATATTTTGGATCATGTTGCAATTTCAGAATGCAGAATCTCAAGACATCTATGCCTAGTCACACAAAACAGAATTTTCACCATTTCAGTAGTACAAAAGCCTGAAAGGTAATCTCAAAAAAGGTGTATGGATAATATTTATGAAACCTAGCAGAATATTTTTTTGGGAAAAGTAAAAAAATAAGCTGAATTCATTAATAATTCTCCAAAACATGCAGTAGCTAAGTCAGAAAGCAGACGCATAAGATCTATTTTTCAGTTGTCTAAAATTGATTCACTGTTAACTATTCATTAATGGCTTCACAGCTTAGATATACTTTCTAGTGCCATGTTCAATTAATGATTATAAAAACATTTGGAAAAGCACTATTCATCAAATCCATTTCACCATGCTTCAGGTAGAGGCCACTGATACCCCTCCCCATTAAATATACCACACTGAGGTTTTAGTACCTAAAGCAAGGTTATAGACCTGAAGATTGTTTCACTGAATCATATTTGGTAATTTGGCTGTTATCATTCCAGACATATGTCACATTCTATTTAATGGCTGCAGAAGAAGGGTACAAGGTGCCTTTGCTAGACAAGGTTCAGTGCTTCAAGTTCAACAGGTGAAAATTAAAGTAAAAAAAATACATATATACACATACACACACACAGACTCTATATATATATATATATATATATATATATATATATATATATATATATATATATATATATATATATATATATATATATATATATATATATATATATATATATATACACACACACACACACACACACGCACATATATATATATATATATATATACACACACACACACACACACACACACACACACACATATAGATATATATATATATATATATATATATATATATATATATATATATATATATATATATGGGTCTACTTCATTTGATAGTTTCCTTTAAAAGAAGAAAATAACACAGAAAGCACACCCCCCCTAACTATATATACCAACTCCAGGGTCGCATGACATTGGGGAGGAGGACAAATCCCTGTTATTTGCCTTGAATACTGGTTTTTGAACAAATGGGTTTAGGTCAAATGGAATTTCGGTCAAATGAAGTAGACCCATATACATACACACACACACACACACACACACACACACACACACACACACACACACACACACACACACATATATATATATATATATATATATATATATATCCATATCCATATACATATGATGCATATATTTTTTTCTTTTTAATTAAAAGTTGTATAACACATATGCTGACTGATTTGCATTTCTCCTGATAAAGCGGATGGTATGACACTCCATATTAATTATGCAACTCTCAGGAAAATGCACAAATGTAATACAGCTTTAAGCGTAATTACAAACATTTATTAAATTGAATTGTACAATATAATTTACTATTGCAGGAAGGGTGGAGGTGTAATCAACTAAAAACACAACTTTTTTATATGGATGTGATTTCTACACATGCCCTTAATGTAATTAGGCTCTGTCTAAAAGTTGTTACCAAGTAAATCATTTGAAATTTGGCTGTGCTTTTCTTAAGTTATCTGAACTAAAAAATCCTGACTTGTTATAGAAAAGTATAACATAAAAGCATGCCTTGTTCATGTAATCCATCCATGATGCATTATCTGAAGGAGGTCAGAGGTCATTTGCAATTTAATTCTGCAGTTTATGATGAAAATTTGTCCTTGAGAGTTCAGTTGACATCTGTCACCTCTAACCAAACAAACATTATGCTGATCTAATGTTTATTTCTGTCTCGGTATTTTGTGAAGTGCACACAAAACAAGTGACTGACAGATAGTCTTCAGGACTTGTTAGAAGTCAGGTATGTAAAATAATTCCAAATCAATTAATTGTTAATAATAATAAGCAAATCAATGTATGTTAATCAGGATACATTGCATAAATATAAAAAAGTGTTTTGTCTAGATAAAACAATGAAACAAATATTAATTTAAGTCATACCTCTCAACGTCTTAAAGTAAAAAATCTGCATAAAGCCATAAATAATGGGTGGGCAAAGGCTTAAAAATTAAGAACATTTTTTAAATATTGCTTTTACAAACTTAGAAAGTAGATAGAATAACAGATTTTGCATTAGCATGAATTGACTGAAAGGTATGAAGTCTGAAACTCAAAGGTCTATCATTATCGTCTGACAAATCTTCAATGACTTGCCAATGATCTGCTAGAAAACCAAAATTGATAAAAAATTGACTAAAAATATGATGTAAAAATCTGGACATTCTGTCAAAATCTGTACAGTTGAGAGGTATGCTTTAAATACACAATTCATATATGCCACAGGAATCAATGAAAATAAAACCAGTTACACAAATGAACTTGCCGATTTGCAATTAAATTGAGAGTCTTAAAATATTCTTCAGCTAAGTATCTTAGTGGTAATGTCCTGAATTCAATGAAGTGTTTATAACTGAGCACAAAATAACAGATGCTGATTTAGGTTAACTACTATTGAAAAAAAACTTAGGCAGTTAAATATATTAAATGGCCTTGTGTACTATGGCAGAAATGAGAAGTTAGTTCATTTGGTATTAGTAAAACTGTTCACCCAGTTTCAAAAGAGGCAAGTTAACTTGTAAACTAAATCAACGTTTTACTTTCAATGCTTTTTATGTTGCAATTCATGTGACTGTAACCTGAATCGTTTAGTAATCTGATTTAATTATTAACAATTTATTGAAGCTAAGATACATTGTAAATTGTGCTATTGCCTAAATAAATGCTGCAATTGTATGAACAGGAATTTGAATACCAACATGCATGAGCCATACAGAATTTATGCTGAGTTAAGAAAAGCAGAAAATTCAGAATTTCATCAGAAAGCAATAAAGGAAAATGATAAAGTTGTGTACTAGGCATATGCAAGCAGTTTTCGCCAGTAATTTAAATTACCTTTTGCAATACCTAGGGCTATATCACTGTCTTGAAATGCATGCAGATGTTTTTTAACTGGCATCACATCTCGTTATTGTCACCTTCACATGTGTCTGCCACTCCTGTTTGACAACATCAAAAATTTACCTTTGGTTAACAGCCCCATCTGTTGCTGAGATGGTACAATTAATAGGAGTAGACCTCCCTTTCACACATGCCAGAGTCCAGAATTAATGTCTGCTGTTGTTGTTTGTCTTTCGGCTTTTCCTGGTTAGGGGTCACCACAGCAGAACTCCGGTCTGCTAATGATTGGCAGTAGATTTTCATGAACGCCGAGGTGCCAGCTCGACATTCAACCTTCAACGTAGGCACGGCCATTTACGCATGTCTTTCTAATGCCCACCCAACTGTGGGGAGAATATGCAGACTCCACACAGAAGGCACTCCCTGCACTCCAGCCAAGAATCGAACGGGAGAACCTCTTGCTGTGAGGCCACAATGCTACCGCTGCACCACCGCGGATTCAATTAATGTCTGCTAATAAATTATATATAGATATGCTAATATCCCAAACTGTTAGGACTTGTAATTTCCCTAATATTTTACTCCTTCTTTCAGTTATGTAAGACTGTTTATTCATCCTAGGACTGTTGGTATTACCCACTGTCATTGACTCATTTACAGCTCAACTTCCTCATATGCTGGGATATTGATTTACAGTCCTAAAAAAAAATTGAAATTCCATTTTCATGAGATGAAATCCAGGCATTATTCCTGATATTTCTAAGTGTAATTTTCAATAATTCCATAAATGGCATTATAATTTTTGAATGCATCTATATGTATATATAGATGAAAATTAAAACAAATTATTTTGCAGAACAGAAAGGTAAGCAAACTAACAGTACTGTAAGCGACACATATGAGAATAAATAAAAGTTGTTGTGAATGAGTGGTGTGGCCGAAAATGTAAAATTCCATGAAAATCTCATTTTGTTTGAAACCTCAAAATGGCCACATTTGGTATTCACAAGTATTTTCTTTCTGGAAAAAAATGGAAAAAAGTGCTTCTGCATGTATGCTTTTCTGCCTTTTTTCTTTGCTAGTTAAATGCTTCCTCTGTAATCCTGCATCAGATTCCTCCTGCTGGCTAAACAGAATCGATCTATATTTATTTCTTAGCATAGCACACCAATGTGGCATCAGCTGCTGGCTTCAGTGCCTTAACTTACCAGCCTGAGTTCTGAGAAAACAGCTCTAAGTTGCTGCTGTAGAGGAAAATCATTACCTGAAAGGCCACAACTTTTTTTTTTTTGTACAGCAACATAAAATCAACTGCCAATCATTAGCGGACCAGAGTTCCACTGTGGCGACCCCTAACCAGGAAAAGCCAAAAGACAACAACAGCAACATATAGGGTGATGTTTAACTAGTATGGAATCTCCTATCTCTTCAACACATGTGCACCTCAGTTTTGGTTTTAACAAATTGATTCTAACTGTGGACAGATAGCCAAAGAGGTGATAACATTATAGCAACTGCTCCAATACTCAGAACTGTGAAATGATCAAGATAGAACTCCCTAAGACTTTAGCAATAGTTAATTTTCATTTAAAAAGTCAACCAACATTTCTGTAGCAGGATTTGGACTCATAAAGATCCTACCATTCAGCTGTTAGAAACGTCTTTGGCTGCACTTATAAAAAGGCACCTATTTTCAGCTGAAGGACATCCAGGCATCCATAACAGGAACAATCTGAGACTGTAGGAATTTGACACTTGTCAAGTCTCAAGATAAACAAGGGTGTGTAAAGTGATCCCTGACAGGTGCAATGTTGAGCTTTAGTTGAATGGGAGGGGTTGTAGAAGCATTCATACAGCTAAAGATATTTTGCCAAATAAGGATACTTAAATGCCATGAAGGATATATTACAATTCCTGCCTGCTGTACTTACCAAACGTATTTCAAAGGAAACAGTAACAGTAAGGACACAGCACTACAATAAATTTGTTTATACCATTGACATAGAGAGACATGTTATTATTAGTATGAAGAAAAGTTTCCAAGTCTTTAACTTAACATACTTGCATGCATTCTCTGTGCTCGAAAGCAAGCTGTTTCATTACAGATATGTTAACTACTTTAATTATAAAATCTGCTTTACACTACAGGGCAGACATGCAAGTGCTGTCACATGTAACTTTTGCACAAACTAGTGCATCACATATTACCTCATTGCATCACTTAACGTGTTGTTTGCACAGTAATAATTTATTCTAAGTTGGTTCACGGTATGTTCTCCTTTTCATATCATCCAGTTGTCTTTGCAACAAAGAGTAAAAATGTATCAACATTTTAAGAATCTCTTCTTTACAGGGCCTTTATAAAACCAGTCCTGAAAAACTTATCAGTTAAAGTAAATTATTTTTCTTTCACTCACAAAGACAGAATACAGTGAAAAAAATAATTATTTTGCTTGAAAAATGTACGTCTCGAAGTTGTACAGCTTGCTGGTCTGAAATCTCAGGTGTCACATATGCTCTTTAACTGTAAATGGCTTAATTTTTGCCATAAGTGATTAAAGTATTATTTCATAAGACAATGACTTCAGACAGAATTGTAGCTAAAATCATGCTGACCAGATTTTATTGATAACCATACATTTTTTACCCAACACAAGGTAGTAACTCATACTCTTTAACAGGGTTCTTGTACATCACTGGATATTCCAAGGGGTAACTATTCCTGACTTAAGATCATAGGAGGTGGTATCTACCACATATAGCTGTCAAACACGACTTGTCATGAGAACAAGATCTAATTAGACATCTCAGGAAACCTGTAAAAAAAGAGTGCATAGTGCCATGATACTAAAGCTCCACTAATGAAGCTCGTGGTGGCTTAAATATTTCTCATGTTACCTTCATTTACCTCAGTGTCTTATTCCCATTAAAATCCCAGACTGTGTTTCTGCCTTTCTGGTCTTTTTTGCTGCCTTCTCTCTCTTTTCCGTACACCATCTGTTGCTCTAACACATTCCTCTAAACGTCTGTGTTCCTTATTATTTTCCACCAAATTATTCCCAGGTAACATAGTGGAAGACATTTTTTGAATAAGTTCCTGCAAACAGCAACTTTCCTTGAAATGCTAAGCTACAAGATACTCCAGCATATTGGCTTCCTTCTTTTACAAGGCTTTACTGCACTCTTACATGTATCTTAGCTTCTTTGAACCATGACAAATTATTTTCTCTCTTTAAAAATGTCAATCACTACACATTACAAAACTGCCACCCTAAGTTTCTAAGTCCTGTTCTAATAAAGCTACCAGCAGGCATGGTGCTCATGTAACTGCTTCCATTCTCAGTCCTTTCTATAGATTTAACATTTTCACATTCAGATCCCTGTGTCAGTTTTGCCTTTCTTCTCAGACTTCTTAACACTATCTTTTCTGAATATGTCAGTGAAAAAGTCTTTGCCATTTTTAGCCATAATAAAGTTATATTCAGGATAGTTTGTTGTTAGTTCATTAGGATGGGTCACAGTTTCTGGCAAAATTTGTTTTGAGGGCAGTATCATTAAAAAGACAACTTCAAATTTCTTCCCAAAAAGATTATGTGGTCTTTGGGTATATCCATAATAATGAAGATACGCAAGCTATGATGCCTGACAGGGTATGTGTTAATGTGCAATTAATGCCCCTCCAGGGGTGTTATTAGGTGCCGGGCCTCTACAACCCTGGAAGGGCATTAGTTACACATTAACACACACCCTGGAAGGCATTATTGTGCTTAGAGAATGTGCTCGCTGTAAAATTGTTGGGTTTTACTGGCTTATTTATTTTTGTTTTAAGTACTGTATTATTTTTTTTACATATTTTTAATGTAAAATAGTTCCTCTGCCTAATGTTTCAAACTAAATACATAAAATAAATAATATAGTGCTTAAAAAATAAATAAGTAACCAAAACACAGGAATTTTCCATAGAGCCCATTCGCTCTGTCTCTCACAGACACATAATGTCTCTTCTGCTTTCACACACACACACATACATATACACACAGTCTCCTCTGCATTTATGCACACATTCACTCACACAAGATCGGTCACACTCTCTCTTTCAGTCTCTCACACACAAACAGTCTCCACTACTTTCATACAGACCATCACACAACATCACTTTCACTCTCAATCTCTTACAAACGCAGTGTCCTCTGCTTTCCTACACACATTCACACGCACAGGATCAGTCTCATTCTCTCGATTTCTCACACATACACACAATCTACTCTGCATTCATGCACGCATTCAGTGACACATGATCGCTCTCACTATCTCCCCAACTGTCTCGATCTCACACACATAAACACACACACACACACACACACACACACACACACACACACACACACACACACACGCACACGCACACGCACACGCACATGCACACGCACACACGCACGCATGCACACACGCACACGCACACACGCACGCATACACGCACACATGCACATGCACATACGCATGCACACATGCACACACACAGTCTCGCTCTCTCTCTCTCTCTCTTTTTTACGTTTTACACTCTTTGAACAGCAGAACCACTGCTTAATGAGTATAAAATAATGGAAGCTATTTTTTTTTTCCAGTTGGAGCTCCTGGCAGCTTGATATGCTACCATGAAGTGATGGACTCATTTTTCACCAGGCATTACTTGTACATTAATACCATGCTGGAGAACGTTTGTTCTCCAATCAGTTTATTGATGTACAGGTTGCCCATTTTCTAAACTACAATAACTGTGTATCTCAGTACTGCAACATCTGCACATCTTAACCCAATATCCAATTCTCTAGATAGTCCCTACATTTCTCATAACACATAACTTCCATGTGAACTGAACATTATTGCAAATTCTTATTTTCTGTTAACCAAGACATCTCACAAAGATTACTTGAATGGACAGAAAAAAATTAAATAAAAGTGATAACTTTTTTCTCTGGATTTAACTAATCTCCTCAGATATCTCTTGTATTGTGATTTATTTTGGTATTAAGTGTGACAGCAATCTCTTGAGCTGTTGCTAAATAACTCTCACCCTAATGTAACATGCAAAATGTTGATTTTTATAGCAAGGCATGACCTGGTCTTTGACAGTTTCACACTCAGTCTCTCTCTCTCACACACACATACACACACACACACACACACACACACACACACACACACACACACACACACACACACACACACACACACACACACACACACACACGCACATACACAAACTGTGTCTGTCTCTGAGGTGTAAAGAGATACTAAACATGTGAGCTGCACATTTGTTTCTCCACACTGA
This sequence comes from Protopterus annectens, assembly GCF_019279795.1. NCBI lineage: Eukaryota > Metazoa > Chordata > Ceratodontiformes > Protopteridae > Protopterus > Protopterus annectens. The sequence goes on from NC_056751.1 coordinate 641,408,070, forward strand.
CATTTTTCAAGTGTGTTTTTAAGCAAATTGGAAATAAACAATGTACTTCCCTATCTAGGCACAAGTCTATATGTAATTACTGTATTTAACATCAATAACTTAATAACACCTAATGAATGGGGTATTGCCAGCCTGAAAGCTTGAGTAACTACAAAGCCAGTGTTGGTCCAATAAAAAGTATTAATTCACATTTGTATTTCAGTGTGCTTGTGATTCCAGCACTGCAAAGAATTTATCCTTTTTTGTTTTAAAAAATTTATTTATTTATTATTTATTTATTTATTTAAATTTGTTGACCGGGAGTGTCCGACTGGACGTAGGTCCATTTTCAGCGGAGGCCCGGGGAGAAAAGCTCCACAGTTAAAATAAACAGACAGTATTTACATTGGATTACATAGTGATTAACAATTTACATAGCAATTACTTACAACATATTTACAGATGAAGAACATAGCACATCAGTAGACAACTAGAATCTTTAGTTGTGAAGTGCATACCAGACATTAACAAATGTTACAAGAAGAAGAAGTTCGTGCTGTATAATAAGTACTGGCTTATGAGCATCTGAGCTTGCTATAATCAAGGTAGTTAGTGGAGTGGAAAGAAAGGTAGTGGTTGGATGGGGTGGGTGTTATTAGAGTGGGAGTTGCAAGGGCATAGCCAGCATGTTTTTAGGTGCGCTTTTAGTAAAGTTTTGAAGTGGGTGCATGATTGTATGGAGGTAATTGTGGGTGGGAGTGAGTTCCATAATTTGGCTATGGCGCAAGAGAATAGTGCTTCACCAGCAGAGTTATTGGCTTTAGTGATCTGCAAGTGATTTTTGCTGCTGGATCTTAGTGGTCTGATAGTGCAATAGGGTTGGAGTAGATTCTGGAGGGATGGGACATTTAGTGGATGGTTTACTAGTTTGTGGGCGAGTGAGAGTTGATACCACTGAAGGAGGTGAGGGAGTTCAAGCCAGCCCAGTTCAGCAAGTGAGAGACAGTGGTGACTACAGTAAGATGCCCCTGTGGCGAATTTGGCGATTTTGTTGTAGCAGGTCTCTAGCTTGTTTAGATCACATTGCCTTAGGTTGGTATATATTGGAGAGGCATAAAGTAGGGTGGAGATAAGGTGGGAATTTGCTATTGAAATCTTTGCTGCTTTGGTGAGAAATTGCTTATTTCTGTATAGCCCTCCTAGTTTTTTGTGGACTTTTTTTATAGTCATGGACATGTGAATGTCAAATTTTAGTTTATTGTCTATTTCTACTCCTAGCAATTTGGTGTGTTCAGTTGGGTATATAGTGGTGTTGTCTTTTTCCGTGATGTTAAAGTGAGAGTTGTTTTGAGTATGTTTGGTGGGTTTTTAAGATGAGTAGTTTAGTTTTGTTTGGGTTGAGTATTAATCAGGCATCAAATTCTGTCTGAGATCTACCATGGATGGATTTTTCAGGTTTCCATAAAACAGGCTGGTCATTTATTTGTGATTCTTAAGCTTTTATTCTGCAGCAACAGTTATTTTGGTTAGTTTAGTCCTCACATTGCAGTGACCATGCAGCTCAACTTTTGTCCCCACTTTGACCCACCTATGTTCTCCTCCTTTCCTTTGCAACATTTCAGGATTGCATCATCATCAACTTGGCATAACCAGTCACACATCCCATGCCTATATACTGCAGGTCTGCACTTGCTGTGTGGCTGGAAGCATTGCAACAAGGAGACCCCCACCAAGGACGGCCGAGCTGGCATCGATTGCTCTTACCCACCCTTCCCTATTCATCTGCTTTGGTGCCAGAGCCAGGGACTGAACTGCAGCAAGGTCTTTATCATTCTGCACTGCAGAGCTGGCCTGCAAGCATAAGCCTTGAGAGGAGCTTATTTTTGAACCATTAGCTGTGTCAGTTCTTTGTGCAACATCTCAGGTATATCAAATGCAAAAAAAAGGAAGAAAACAAAAAGGTTGCACCTCTCTTAAACTCCTACGACACAGATCATTTTGCTGTTTTTCTTTTTGTTTCAGAATTGCACTTACTAGGGCTCCCTGTTTGCCCTCAAGAGACATGTTATACATTGTGTAGCTGAGTTGTTTAAATCTATTGTGAATAAGCAAACATGTTAATTCTCAGGATATTTACCAAAACTGGGTAGGAATCAAGATGCCTTTTATGGTTACCACAAACTGCATTGCCTCCTTTGACTGATGTGTGGAGAATTTATAGCATTTGCACTGCATTTGCAGGTATGTGTTTGAGCTCAGCACTTATTTACATAACGGTATATTACATCCTTCTCAGCTACTGACTTTGGTGTGCTTGCTTTACCAACATGGTACACACATTTATTAAACAGACATGATGCCTTTTCTTCAGAGTTAATTATGCCTTCCACTATTGTTTTTTTTTTATTTTTTAGTTAAGTTCTTCCTCTCAATGTACCTCTAGTTTATTATTATTATATTCATTTATTTCAGCTTTTTAAAATTCAGAATACCTAAACTACCAGTGTAGTATTTTAAAGCACCTTGTATGTTTAATGACAGCAGCTTTTTAAAGAAGTCTCACAAATATACAAGTGAGGACTGAGCATGCTCATAGATTTAGACTCAAAGCCATAGCTGTGACATCAAGTCTGATTAAGCAGTGTCATTGTCTGACCACTGAAAGTCTGGTCCTTCCCAGGCATCAATCATAAGAGCACAGTAACCCAGTCCAAGCATTTTACTTCTGAATAAATTACAGATCTGAAATTTCCCTAAAGAACTTAATTTCATGCATTCTTGAATTTCTTTCTTGTATTTTGAGCATGTAATTCTTCAAAAAGACTCCTCTAAGTATCTCTCGTTTTCTGTAAAAACATGTATTCACATTTCCGAGTCATACACCTGTCCTCTTCAAATTCTGAACAATTGCTATCCTCCATGCCTTTTTACAAATATACCATACACCTTGGGCTCATCTGGTTCACTTGAGATACTTAAAATCACAGTCTCACTTTCCTTCTTTATATGTTTAATTTTGTCAGTGTTTCTTTATAGGGTGTGTGTTACACAAAATGCATTGTTTCTGTGAGTGTCTTCTGAAATTAATTCATACTACACATCTTGTTCTAACATTGTGGTGTATATGACTTCATTCAAGCCGAGTCACAAAAACATCCATGGAAAGGAGTAAAACCTTCCTTTTTCTGCTGCTGAGGCCTTTTTGCATTCTAACTTTATTTCTGCTTAACAAACTGCTCTGTTACCATTTCTTATGTGGTGGGGAGCACCCTAACAATAGTTGTCTGTCTTGTTTCATATACCCTTTTAATCATTATTTTGAATTAATAACTAGTTGCTTAGAAACTGGAATAACTCATTTCATCATGGGCTTTCAAAAATATTTTTGTCACTAGTAATGCACTTATCCGCTTTTTCCCTTGGATACATTTGTACCCGCCATTAAACCTGCTGCCATTTCTTCTTTTCCATTCTTGTATCCTGATTAAACAGATGTATCCTGGCACTCTGGTGCCTTTTTGGGGCTATAACATTCTAGTTTTCTAAAATTAGTTATAATATTCTGGTTTATAACACATTAGGCACATGGTACCATATGATATGATTTCTTAGAGTTTCTCACAAATGGACAAACCACATATAGTTTTGAACATGTACCCTTTGCATATTCCCTGTACTCAACATTGGCACTCTGGTGTTTCATAATTTCCTGATTTCCTTTCCATATCTCCTACACTGGGAATTAGTAATTTCCTTCTATACTGTTTTGTTGTGCCTTTCATTGCAAACATTTTGTGATATATTTTGTTGTGCTATCATACAGAAAAATACATTTATTCATTTTTGTTTATTTATCTTTTGTTAACTGGGTTAGTCCCACTGATCTTCTCATGAACATATACCCACTCTTTCAAAACGTATTTCTTGAACAATTATTGAAAGTAACGCTAGATAGTGACATATTCAAATATTTTATACTGTTTATATGCAATTAATAAAAAAAAATTAAATA